>NW_009603329.1:0-13542 GCF_000690535.1 Cariama cristata
CTGAGCAGAGACACCACATCCCCTCAGCCCTGGGCAGGAGACGGTCTGGGTGGGAGCCCCAGGGGTGGTCGGTGCCAATCACTGAGGCCTATGAGCACCCTCAGGATCCCGGCAGAAGTAGACTTGCACTGCTCCTGTGCTCTCCTTTAGACAATGATAGCTGGCCACTTTGGAGCCAGAGTGGACCAGATGGACCTTCGCTCTGATGGAGGGCTGTTGTTCTCTGTTTCTTTTGCTTTAGCACATGTTTCAAAGGGAAACAGCTCAAGTGTTTCTAAAAATGAGTACAAGGAAAAAAATCCACAGGGAAATGAACAGGTATTGCTCACATCAAAAAGGATTGCAGCCATTTAGTTCTGGAGCACTTCCTGCTGCAGACAGAGGGCTTGATCTTTGAGACCTGCTAGTGCCAGACCTGTGGGGTTTTGCCGTCCTGTAGAAGACCATTGCAAACGGATGAACATAGACTTTCAAAACCCACAGATCCCACATGCTTTTTGCAAATTTGTTCAGGTGGTCAAATTATCTCGAGACAATCCACAGCTCTCACCCCCATCAGAAGGTACATGCCTCCTTCCCCCAAAGTAACAGAGCACATGCCCAGGCTCACACGATTACCCATTCAATCCCTTCTGCTAGTGCAGGGCTGGGAAGAAATGCCATCAAAGATTTCCTCAGCATGTACTGGTAGGGAAAAAAGGAGGGAGGTAGGAGAGCTGAATAGAATCGAATCAAAAGGAATTAAAGAGTGGAGTTGGAAGGGACTTACAATGATCATCTGGTCCAACTGCCTGACCACTTCAGACTGACCAAAAGTTAGAGCATGTTATTAAGGGTGTTGTCCAAATGCCTCTTCAATGCTGACCAGCATGGGGCATCACCCACCTCTCCAGGAAGCCTATTCCAGGGTTTGACCACCCTCTTAGTGAAGAAATGTTTCTTCATGTCAAGTCCAAACCCTCCCCTGAGGGACACAGTCATTCCCTCGCATCCTGGCACTGGATCCAAGGGAGAAGAGCTCAGCACCTTCCTCTCCATTTCCCCTCCTCAGGAAGCTGGAGAGAGGAGTGAGGTCTCCCCTCAGCCTTCTCTCCAAACAAGACAAACCCAGCGTCCTCAGCCACTCCTCACAGGATGTGCCTTCCAGTCCGTTCACCAGCTTTGGTGCCTCTCTCTGAATGCATTCAAGGACCTTCACATCATTCTTAAATTGTGGGGCCCAGAACTGCACACAGCACTCAAGGTGAGGCCGCACCAACGCTGAATACAGTGGGATAATCCCCTCTCTTGACCAACTGGTTATGCTGGGTTTAGTGTACCCCAGGATGGGGTTTGCCCTCTGGGCTGCCAGGGGTCCCTGCTGACTCACACTGAGCCTGCTGTCAAACAGAACCCCCAGATCCCTTCCTGCAGGGCTGCTTTCCAGCCACTCCTCTCCCAATTTATATTTGTGCTCAGCAATTTGGGAAGTTATCCCAAAGTGACTAGCTGAGACACCACAAACTTCAAGTCAGTCTGGGTATTAATTTTCCTCTTGGAGAGATGCTTAATGATAATGAACTGCAACAGAAGTTCAGATCCTCTCGGCCCTTTAGATGTAATGAAGTTTTAATTCCAAGGTTTTGTATATGAGTTTATTACATGATAATCTAATATTAGCATCTTTTTTTATAATGACCTTAAGAAGAAAACAATTTAATATGACAGATTATAAATAACTATTACTTCCATCTCTTTTTATATTGTATGTTCTTTAGGTCTTTCAGAGGATGGACTTAAATTTAACATTAAAACAGTTCTGTATCTTACACTGGAAAACATTGTCTATATTGATAATAGAAATTATTATTTACTCCAGTAATCACTCTTTTAAGACTCTATAAGCATAGTTTTGCTAGATTAGAGGTGATTTACAGCACACATCCTATAACAATACGGTCTAATAAACCCATTTAGCATAGTGCTTTTTAAGTAAGAGTGGCCACAAAAAAATTAAGTTGATGAAGGAAGATACCAAGAAGACAATGTGTACTGAACTTAAATAAGGCTACTTTTCCATGACCTCTTGGAGCAGACTTTTTGCTGCAAAAGTGAGGTGCTTACAGGAGCAATGGTTACACTGTATGTAGTGGTAGCACCTTCAAGAAGCTGTTTACTTTTGATGCAGGCAACACTCAATAGAGATGCATAGCAGAAAACAGTGATGTTTGGAGCAAAAGGAAAGCTGTGTATCTACATGCAGACACACACGTAATGAACCACTGGAAAATCAACTAATAAAACTCGGCTCAAAACTAGAGGCTATCCACATATTCATCCTGAGTTGACAGTTCTGGAGCCTGACTGGAGGCAGTGTTTATTCGTGTTTCCTAAGTTACAGGAGTTGCCAATCAGATGGAGACCATTAACCATTAAGGAGATCGTCAGCTGGGGAATTCACAACGCAAAATGACCAGTAGCTTGAATCAGAAGACTTCCCTTTGTTACTCATTCATATACAATGTTCATTTAGCAACCCCTGCAAAATGTCATGCTTAATAGATAGTGAAGCTAGTTTCCTTTTCTGCTTTTGTGTTTGAGATACTCAATACTTATCATTTCAACGTCCTTCTTTCTAACACTTTCTCATCATTACTTCTTCACTTATGTAATATGCTGTTATACATCACTATTCCAAAAATCTCAGACCACATCATAAGATCCTACTCATTGCTGAACTAATTTATTCATAAAACTGTTTTGCTTACAAGGCTGTATGTGCATCAGTAACTCACAGACCAGCTTCCACTGAATGCTGGAACTGTTGTATACAACCGTCCTCACATTTTTTCTGAGTTTAAAACTGGATCCCAGATACGGATTTTTATACTTGTTTATGGTAGAAGTGGATGCTTGGAATCTGTTAGTGTCTATCATAAGTCCTTTGCTCATCTGGTTAGGTCCAAAGCTCAGGCTTGTAAGTGATAGAAGATTTTATAACAATTTCTTTCTTTTCCATGTTTCTTATAGTAAAAAAAAAAAAAAAAAGTTAATTTGACTGTATATGAAGAACAGCAGAAGATGGCAAACAGCATGAGTAATGGCTAACAAGTTGCAAATTAAATACCAAAGAGATAAGCACCAGCAGGAAAAAACCTAAGCATAGCAAATTTTGTTATGCCTCTAGGGATAAGCCAATTTTGCTCTTCGATATAAAACTATATATAAAACTCTGTTATATTTCCTTTTTAAAGATATGCTTTTAATAAATGTAGATTGTTGGGGGTTTTGGTTTTTAGGTTTGTTTTTTTTTTCTTAGCACAACTGTCTGCGCACAAAAGAAGCCGAGGAGCATGGAAAGAAATTTACTAGCTGATCTTGACAAACAAGCCACACAGCACAATCATTTAAAACTTTTAGAGTACTCTTGAACCCATTTGACTTACAGAGGTGCATTTCATACAGTTCAGAGAAACCTATGTCTTACTTTTACACACCTGAAATCCTGCTGTAGAAAATGTATGTGGACCTACTAAGGCTAATATTAAGTTATATAGCATATGTTTCTTACCCATGATTTCAGTGTTGATTTTGTTCCATGTATAATTGTACTATAAGAAAATAAAATTGAGCATATGGTAAAGAAAAAGAGTAATCCTTATTATGCAAGTTTCCCAAGTGCTTCTTCATTGTATGGATTATGAATTTTAATATTACAACCCTACAATGTAGAATATTCTAAAGAACCTGCCACACATTTTGGCCTGTACATAATTTAGTATTCAATTTATGCAAAAGGGCTAGATAAGACGGGCTACCTTAAATTCTTCATTTGAATTTTAGTTAATTCAAAGAAGGATTTGTCTATTGGAATTACAAACCAAAGAAACTACTCTAACTGTTCTTATGTTCAATTCCACATGGATTTAAAAATGCTTGGTTTGTGCACTAGTTGCTGGCCCATCGACATTGGAGGAAGGAGTCCCATCAGCTTCATTATGTTTTGGGTTAAGCCAATAGTAAGGCCATGAATGCAAAATCGTAGGACACAGTTTCAAAATTCATAGCAAGAATCCATTGGGATTTCATTATTTTTCATTAACAGGTTGTTCTCCATGTTCTTCTCATGTAAAGGCCTCAGTGAAGCTGCTTGCTGGGTATTAGGAGATTTTTACTACCTCTTTTTGTATTTTCCTTATCTTACTCCATTTTCTTCTTATTGACAACTCTTCATTCAGTTGACTATGCTAAGCAGACAGCTGATGCACAATAAAACAGGTACTTGATAATGAAAGCTTGCAACAAACAGAAGCCATCCGTGTGTTTAGGCCTGTGATGGTCCTTTTGCCCCATTATGACTAGCTGGTTTCTTTGTGCATTAATCTTTTTCTGCGTAAGAATGGTTTTCACAGGCAAACATACATATCCCAACAGTTGCCCTGTGTTTCATACTAAGTTCTGCAATCATACAGATCCTGTTCCCAAAAAGTCTCGTGTTTCACCTTCATGAGGGCAGAGCTGGTGGGCTACAGTAGTCCAAATCCCATCCCTTGCTGTTCTAAAGTTAGGTGATTTTAGCGTGTGGAAGCCACTGTTGAAATACACCACTGCCGACCTTTCACAGGAAAGTAGATGTATCTGTAAATAAGGAATGAAAAATAGATCCTGACAGTTTCCTGGCAGTACATTTCAAGGTGTATTTGCTTTACAAAAATAGATAAACATCAAACCCCACATTGTATGATACACCTCTACTTTATATTCTAGGCTGATTTTCTTAGCATGCTTCTGTATAACTTTAGCAGAGAAATCTGCAACTGTCCCCTGAGATTTCCTCAGAACATTCACATCTTGCCTATATTGAAATTATATTTTATTATATATTGTGTCACTAACCTAAATGTGTGGTTTTGTGTCCAAAACTGAGATATGTGCAGCTTTAAAAGAACATTGCTTGTTCTTGTATTTCTGCATTCGCTTTACATACTAAACACACAAAAAAAGCATTGAAAAGTGTAACAGAATGTGAATGAAAAATGTTACAAAAGAATAAAAATACAGGGCTGTCTTTAAACCTCCCACACTGCAATTGAGTACAATTCCAACAAGCCACAGGTGTACACCATATGCATAGGTGAAAATGTGATTATGAGAGGTCTGATGACAGTTCTGGGTCCACAAAGCATTCATCTTAATATAAACATCTGTTATGTATTCAAGGCAAAACTGTGCAGAATATAGAGCTATAATTGAGGTTTTAAATGCAGAGATATCAGGAAACTCCAGGTTATTGCCCCAACAGGAACTCAAATTTGATCACATTATAAAAAGATAGTATTTTTTATTAGTGTACATGATGTTAGGCTTCATGCCTTATTATACTGAGATGGAATTGCTTCAGCTCAACAGAGTGTAGGGACTACTGACTTGGAGTGATGCACTTATTTCTCAATTATGGGATTGATGCACTCTTCTGGCAGAGGGGCTCTAATGAGCTGGGCTGTTGTTAGCTGTCAGTATACATTGTGAAAATCCTGTGGTTTGATTGGCTGCTTCCTGTCATAAACCAGCAATAAATATGATGTCCCCAACTTCTGTATTCCTCTGCTGATAGCTGAAGTTGCCAAATCCTTTGCATTATATATAAAAGACCCTGTTATCAGACGCTTATAATTTGGCCAAACTTTAGCCATGCAGGATTAAATTTCCTGTGCCTTGTGTCTGCCTCTAGGCGAATGTCCTTTTTAATTTCTTCTAAAACCATTTCTGAGAAAGAAATAAGGGAAAACTATATTAACCACACAAGGTCTCTTCACAGTTCTCTCTTCATGTCTTGCTGCATTTCCAAAAGTGCAGACTCAAAGGCAAAAAAAAGTCAGCCTAAACTACTGGGCACTGAAATCCTCGGCTTTGTGCAGTTCAGCAGCCTGGGACAAGAGAGGGTATATGTCTCTCTTCTTTTCCTCGGCATTTTTATTCTTCTAGGCCCAGATCCACAACATGTAAACAGGACTAGGGACTCACTCCTCCACCAGATCAAATGGCTTTTCACATTGTCATCCTTCCCGAGACATCAGCACTATACATACAGTTTTGTGGGTTTTTTTAAACAAATATTATAAAGGCAATCTTAGCACCAAGGTGTCTCAGACTAAAGGTTTACTATGCCCTCAGATGCAATAGCTCAATACCATTAGTAATCAGAAATCAGGACAACACCAATATGTTACTTTGAAAGCCAGAAGTGTCTTCACGCTCAATAGCTAGGTTTGGACCACTGTTTGGGTCCATCCTGATTTGGACCTCTGTTTTAAGGAAAATACATGCTAAAAATAATTATTATAAAAATATCACTGAGAGCTGTCAGGTGGAATCTTTTGTGCAGATTACAAAGGTATTTCCTTCCCCTTTAGGCCATTTGTCCACAGAAGGACAGGGTTGTTGTTAGGCTTGCCAGTGGAATCAAACTGATACTCTCTTTGATGGGAGCACATCACCAGCGAGAACAAGACTACAGCCCATATCCTTACCAGTGCCAACACAGTGCCAGGGAGGCTGCGCTAAACTGCGCTGGTTAAGGCTCTAACTTTGTGGTTTTTTACTTTAACAACAACAGAAAACCTGCAGAAAAATGTTAGGTGCAAAATTTTCCTAACCTTTTCCTTTAATGAAAAATAGTAGTGACATTTTTCACCAAGCCTTTGCCAGGAGAAAAGTAGCCAATTTTAACCCCTCCATTCATAGAAACAGATTTGCCCCACACACACACATCAGTGTATCTTTGCAAACCAAGTAGAAATGAAAACAGAATTTGACTCTAAGTAATGAAATCTATTTTTTCCTCAAAAAAAGGCCTGTCAGGTTACAAATGCAAACTCTTTCTAGTTAGTTTTCCTTTCAGTTTATTTTTTTCCTGTCCTTTTTCCTTCGCCCCCCCCCCCTCTTTTTTTCTTGTCTCTCTCTCTTAAGTAGAATGAAAAGAGTTCTTTAACCAAACAAATGTAAATACGTAAGTGGTAGGGATTTTTTTTAAAGTATGTTTTTCAGTTCATCTAACAAAGACATATCTGTCTGCTCGAATGATTCCTTACTGAATATGAATGAGAAGCCCTTTAATGAGGTACGGTAATTAAGCTCTGGCAAGCCCCCCTAGCCCCCTGTCAGCAGCTTCCCAGGCAAAGAGCCATTGAATCCGATGATTGACAAACCAGACGCTGGACATGTACTGTAGCTGATGGGGAACAATGGGCTGGGAGGCCATGGTATCTGACGTACCCAGCTGTTTGAGCCCCATCAAAGGGCTGGGCTCCTGGGGTGTCCGTCTTGCTGTCCTTGTGAGCCTGAGCTGCAGGTTTACCTGCCAGACTCTCCTGGCTCCTCCCAAGGTGCCCATCCTCGGCAAGTGAAGGCTGGATATGCGCCTTGCCTGCTCCACGTGTGGCTGCGCAGGAGTGGGTTCGCTCCTCCGGCACTTGTGTGTTGCAGTGCTCAGCTCATAAATCTTTTTAATTGTTAAAAGTCTTTAACTATAGAATAGGATTCATTATCCATTGTGTTTGCCAAAATGCTATTTAATAAGTTGCTTGTTTTATTAACCCTGACAGAAAAGAAAACAGGGTTCTTTATCTCCAGCTGTTGGAGACAGATATGGGATTTGTCTGAGCAGTTTTGCTTAACACATTGCAAAATAATTGTGTTTAACAGGTTTGGGGTGACTAGCCTACAGTTGAATTGCACACCTTTCCCTTCTGTCCCATACCACAGATAAACAGTACCCGTGTCAGCAACCTGCGTATGTCTCAGAAATCATGTGGAAATGATTGGTAAAGAAAAAAACACATCAAGAAACAGCCACAACAAAAAAACCTAGAAGCCCCAGTTTCTACCACCCTGTAACTCTTGCTGGATGATCGCTCAGCAGCCTAGATGAGAAGGATGCATCTTTGTTTTAATTGATTGTAGCCATATGGATTGGCATTGTGAGGGACTGCTTGATTTCCAGGCCAAGAGGTTAATTTCCTTCCTGTATGTCATCAGTTCTGTAACACATGCACGTGCGTTACACGGTCTTCGTGCTCATTTGGAAATACAGGTAATGATGGCCTGACTGTAGGCTTTGTAGAACAAACTGGAAGATTATTTGAAACGTATGATGCCAACTTGCATTTTGTAAGCATATACAGGGAGGAGAAATGTACTTTTCAGGGAAGAGATGGAAGAGAATGAATAATTTAAACATTTCCTATCTCCTAAGTAACACCGAAAATATGTGCAAATATGTGTATACACAAACATTATCTGAATAAGCTGTTAGTGTCATTTGTCAAAATTGGCAATCTCCTGTTATTAAAATTGAAAGCTCACCACTCTTTCTTCCTTCCTGGACTTTTTTTTTCTTTGAAAAGCAGAGATAAATCCCAGTAGTACAATTAAAACACTAGCTAAATATTACTTTGTTGGGCTTAACGATAGATTACAATGTGTGCATAATGACCCAGTTCTAGTAATATCATCTGATTTAGTAAGGAAATCAGAGTCTGCCATATGTTCACCAATAAGGTCTTAGAAATTCTTCTTCTTGTTCTTGATGTCTCAGCCAACTGCTAGCAAGGATGCTGTTTTGTCCTGAAATCGTCTTGTTTTTGAGCACCAAGCCCATTAAAGTCATAAGCATGTGGCTTATTTTATCACACCACCTCTAGGAATGAGCAGGGGGTGAATTAACAACCTGCCACCTGCCTGCCCTGAGTACCTTTATGCATGGAAGTGTTCCAGTTGCAGGCCGGTCTGAAAACTGATTTCCTGTTAACAGCCCCAGAAGGGTATACACTGTGGCCTTGGGGATATTTTAAAAGATGAAAATTAATCTTGACGTTTCCCCTGAATATATTAGCACCCAATTGGCAAGATTATTTAGCTCTTATGACAAACCAGAGATCAACATCAAAACCCAAAACAAGAAAAAATCAAGAGCAAAGTAAGACTCTGCTGTGCCATTTACCTATATATTTGATACGCTTGTTATGTATTTGCGATTTGTAAACTTATGATCTATGGTGCATTAATGAACAACATAATCTTTGCTGTGTATGGGCCAAATCCAAACAGCAACTAAACACTTGCTGTGCACCTATAGCTATCGTGGATCATAATGGAAGTTGCAGATGTTCATCATCACTCAAACTTTGATTGTCTGCTTGTTTATACAAACTCTTTTTTCTTATTAGCCTCCCTTAAATTTTGTCAGATCCATGCGCATATTAGGATCTGTTCTTCTTTGGCAGGCAGACTGGACTTTGAGCTGCCACTTAGTAAGTGTCTATCCTACCCACCCTTGATTCCCATTTTGAGACATCAGGAACTGTGTGAGTTAGCATCACTCCAGGCTAGCAATGAAGTGATCGCATTGGAATATGAGCTGTTGGTGGTGGGTTTTTTTGACAGCTGATGATGATGACCTACAAATTGAACCAGTATCTTCACTGTTCCATCAATATTCTGGCAAGTAGGAGATAATTTTTTTCTTCTGTTTCATATGGTTTGCTGTTTTACATTTTTTTTTTTTTTTAGTTAATTCAGGGGTTTAATTTTGCATATTTAAATAATGTATGTTACCATTCTTTTCTTCCAATGAGTCTCCTGATCTTGTATTTCTTAGATTCACAGAGCCAAAAATCTCTTTTGGCAAAACCTAGTATAACCCCTTTGGTATTAGTGGAGTTGCAGAAACTTATTCCACCATTGAGTGTGTCCAGTATTTGCATCTCTTTCTCTCTCTCTCTCTCTCTGTAAACTTCTTTATATATGTGTAGCATTTCATAACAATTTATAGATCTGAACTTTTATCTAAAATGCTTAAGCTATTATTTATTTTAAAGGAGGCAAAGTTGTTTAAGGGTAGTAATGACTTCCTTAACCTGCTTCTGGGTGTAGAAATCTACCCTGAAAGAGGGTAGATTTAGATCAGCTGTAAGTAAGAAATCCTTTACGATGAGGTTGGTGAGGCACTGGAACAGCTTGGCCAGAGAAGTTGTGGATGCCTCACCCCTGGAAGTGTTCAAGATGAGGTTGAACAGGGTTTTGAGCAATCTGATCTAATGAAAGATGTCCCTGCCATGGCAGGGGGGAGTGGACTAGATGATCGTTAAAAAATTCCTTCCAACCCAAAGCATTCGTTCTGTGACTCTGTGTGATATAAGATACAGACACTAAGTACTGTGTAGTAATAAAATTTTGTGTTTTACCAAAGTATTGTCCTTATTTAAGGACTAGAGGACTAGAGGAAAAGAGAGCTGAATGTACTAAAAGTGTAGTGAAAGTATCTTTCATCTGAACTTTTCATTTGTTTTCGGTTTGAAATTGCAACACTCATTCCAGAGCTATCAGCAAGCAAAGAGAGTACTGATGGGTTATTACAGGTCCTTCTCCATCAAGATAGTCATACAAAATGCTCAGCTGATTTTTCTCAGATCTCTCTAACATGTTGTGGACAGTTAAAGATTCTAGTTAGACTGAAGTAAAATTAGCTGCTACAGCTTTTGGAGTCCCAAAGATTTTCATGTCAATGTCTGCTGAATGCAGTAGAATAAGACTCAGTGGACAGTTAGTGCAGATATCTTATTTGCAGACCCTAATTCTTCAACTTTTTCCTGGGCATCCACCATTGATAACCAACGGAGACAGGATATTTCAGACAGCTAGTGTCTTTGTATGGTCCTTCAATTCTTATGATGGACTAAATCAGTCCAAATATACCTGTTTAATATGATGAAACCAAGATATTGTCTTGGAAACTCATGAAAGCAATCATTTCAAGATGTATTCTTAATGTGTGTGGGTTTTTGTATTCCATGAGCCTCTTAAACAAAATTATGTTAATTTATTGATGTTAACAAATGCAAACTGATTAATTTCTGTATGCTTTGAGTTAAGAAGAAAAGACAGCACTGAACTCTAAGAATGCTGACCTGTAACAAAATACATGGGCATGTGTTTTTTTTAAAAAAAGAGGAGATTATGTTAATAATAATAATAATAACAACAATAATAATAGTAAAATAGAGCTTTAAAAATATTTTGTAGTCAGATATAGGAAGAAAGTTAAAAACAAGCCTGCAAATCTCCATTCTTTTCCTACCAGGCTGTTTGTTTGGGTTTTTTTTTTTTAATGTCTTTACAGCTCCACACACCTATTCCTGTTGTCTAATACATCAGTGTTTTCCTGGGCTAGTCTTTTTTATGCCTCTGCAGTTGCCATCCAAATACTAGGGCCTCTTCCTGTTGGTTATTCTCTCTCCTTTCCAATAGATGGTTACTAGGTTTATTTCAAAGGCCAATTAGTCATGAGTAAATTTTAAGCTCTTGATTGTTACGCTAGTGTTTCTATCTTCAGACCCATGGTCAATTATCAGGACTTCATCATGTAGGCATGATAATGAAAAGACAGTCCTTTCTCTGAAGAGCTTGCAGAAGAAACCATATAGTGAAGACAGGAAGAGCAAAGTAACAGGAAAATTATTATTATTTGCATTATTGTCCAGTTTTTGTAACAGGAGGGATTTCACTGAAGAACCTGGCGTGTGTGAGACTGTCTTCGACTATAAGTGATGGCAGTACACCTACCACACACCACATGAAGATCATGCCTAGATCCCTGAATCAAGCCACTGAGCAGCAAGTGGCACAGAGGCATTGCCACAGAGCTATGTCTGAGCTCATGAGCCCTGCAGAGTGAAATAAACTAGAAACTACTAACATAAAACTTAGACCCAGTTTTTCAGTTCTGGAAGTTGCTTAATTTGTATAGCCTTATAAAACTGGTAGTAGGCATTCCACTTGCCCTTAAGGTAAATAATGTGACTGCTAGCTTTAAACTGGCTAGACAAGACATTGTTAGCAGCCTGATGAGGAATCAACTTGCTTCTGAGATGGCTTTCACAGACCATGCAGATGTGGCACAGCTGGGCTGCTGTTGGCACCCTGATCACTTTATTGCTAGAAGGTGGCTATGGCAGGGGCAGGGGCAGATAGGAAGTGCTGGCTGTTGAGATATTCACAGCAGAAACAGAGGAAACCTGCCAGGAGCCACTGAAGAACCTGCTGCCTCTGACTGTCCTCTGGGGCATTGGTACATGGGACGCTCCCCATGAGAAAAGGCTGAAAGACAATGGCCTGGCTCTGCAGCTCCAGTGGTGGTGGGCTCCTCAGTACCACTCCGTCCACTAGACCTATCTCCACCTCAACCACATGCTGTCCTTTGCTTCTGTCAGCACTCTGGTCTTGCAACAGCCAGGAATATATTTTCCCCTATCCCTTGAGAGTGGCCCATAGCTTGAGAACTGCTGCAGACCCTAAATTCCTTTGTGGTCCTTACCAGGAAGCAGCTGGTTTTCCCAGTTGCCAAGCTTGCTTCTTCAGAACTTGCGTTTCTCCAGAGCTTGAGCAGACCCATACCTTATCACTGCACTATGTGCCTATCAACTATCCCTAGGCAGAACTGATGGGAAATTTGTAAGAATTTCAACAAACAACTGTCTGTGATACTCCCAGATAATAATACTCCTCTTCCAGTTTCCTATTTCATGAGTCCTCTATGTTGAAAAGCTTCAAAAAGGCTTTTCTTCTCCTGTGCTTCACTGAAGTCGCTTTCTTGAAGGTAGATGATTATAAAAATAATAATCAGAAAGTTGGTAATTGCTTTTTTATTTTGTAAGGAGAGCACTGATTTTATTTTCCTCTGGCAGTGAAGTATTATTAAAAGTTGGTTGATTTGATTTTTTTTCTTGCACTTTAAAAAATTTCAGCAAATGCTCAGTTAAGTAGTTTGCTTTCTGCTGAAACAAACATCTCAGCAAACTCAGTAAGGGAAACCCTGAAGGTGGATGTGCTTTTTTAATTTCTTCACTACTGAGCCACAGTTTTTGTTGGATTTTGGAGAGTTGACTGGTGTCAGGGGGTAGGTCCTCATTTTAAAACCTTGAAATCCTTCACACGGACAGCTGTTTTAGCTAATGTAAATTGATAGACAAATGTAAATTCCTCATGGGAGGCTTGGCAGAGCCTTGACAGGAATAACCAGATAATCAGATTACAAATCCACTGCACGTAGAGAGCACTCTGAGCACAAAAGTCTGTTCAGACCAAACCGTTTGTTTGCCATTCCAAGGTATGTGTTCTGAGATCTTCAAGGGGAGGTGCACAGTCTCTGTTTTTTTGCCCAAGTGGAGCTTTGCAGTATGGGTGATGTAGAGTGTTGTATAAAAGACATTGAGAGTGTATGTGGCAGAGAATTTGGTAGAACTGTTGTGTCTAAAAAATTTGCCCAAGTTTCTTAGAAAGTAATTCAGAGGTTAATAAATTTCATGTCCATCTGCCCTGGGTTTCTCTGCTTATTGTAATATCTCTGATGTTTTACAAATTCTGTATCCAGCTCTATAGGAGTTGGTTCTCTCTCTCCCTCTCCCTCTCTTTTTTACTTCTAAGTCAGTAAACTATGATGTATGTGTCTCTCCCTGAATAACGTTATTATATGATGCTGCTGGAGCCCTGAATAGCTTGGCTGTG
>NW_009603329.1:13573-21028 GCF_000690535.1 Cariama cristata
GCTGAACCCTTTGAATGTAATTGTTTTAACACCATGAAATGAAGTAATGCATAAAATTGATAATAAACGGATATCTCTCTGCCTCTGCATGCAAATGAGCACTTAGCACCAGGGCACAGATGCCACCATTGTTTCCCCCCTGAAAATGACAAAGTAAGTGAAAATATCTACCAAGAGCTTAGAAAGTACGGTAGCTGCATTTTCATTATATTTTAGAATTTCACAGAGTTGGAAAAGCAAACTCTCCTGCCAACATTCAGAAAGGGGCTGAATAATGCCCGCCTGTAGTACACTGGAACATACAGCGAAGCAAGGTTTTGTTGATTTTTTTTGAAGATAAAGAATATAGTTATTAGTGATTCTCTTCCACTTTCATGTTTTCAATTTTACAATCTCATTTTTGTTTTCCAAACAAAGACTGTATTTTTTATCTCAGTGTCTTGCCTCCTCCTCCACCTCCTCTAAAAAGTACAGCTAGAATCAATGTGTAATACCCGTTAATCTGCAGTGCATATTAAACAGGCACATTTGGAATACCTTGGGTCTGGCTACAGCTTTGGGTTTAACCTTTGGTTGTTTTCTAATTTATACTTTTAGTTAATAAATGTATACAGGAACTAAAATGATTACTTTGTTTTAGAAATGTTGTTCAGGCTTGACTTGTTTCTCCTTCTACTTTAACCGAAGGGTAGAAATCCATAAAAAAGGGGCATTATTTTATGGATTAATCCCTTCATTTTCAAACATTAGCTGTGTTGCTGTTCATTTCACAAGGAGATCTTACTTAGAGAAAGAAGGTCTAAATTAGCTTGTCACATTTTTTACCTTTGCTCCTAGGGTAACAGTTTGAAGTTCCTTATTATGTGATTCAAACATGTTTACAAAGCCTTAAATAGCAATAGATCATATTCATATTTGAAACCATCATGGTTTTCACAAAAGTTTCCTAAGTGTGCAAAATTAACTTTGCACTCATCTTCTAGTTTTACGATAGAATTATCACTTTAGTTGGTGTCCAAAGCTTTGGTGAAGTCCAGACATACATTTGTTGATTCTGCCACATTTGAATGCCTGCTGTCTGTTCATAGAGGACTGCCTCCTTTTTTCCTTTTCCTTTTTTTTTTTTTTTTCACACATTGATTGATTCCTTGCTCCAGTACTCTGTAATTTCATGTCTACCCCGTCGTCCCCTCTGTCACCTCATCCCCCTGCATCCCAGTAGCTCTGCTCCAGTTTGGAGCCCCATCCCTCATCAGTAAGTTCTCAGGATAGTCCCCTGTCTGTGTGGAAAGTACTTCCACTTCTTTGTGAGGTGCACAAGGATGACTTTTTTTAAACATAGTTGATTTGAAAAGTCAAACTTAGATAAAAGTTTTATTTTATGTTAATTTAATTCAGTCCAAGTGTAAGCTATTACTGAGGCCAGTCCCAGCCCCTGGCCCTTATCCCTAGCTTCATGTCCCAGCTATATCTCGTGTTAGATCTTGCAACTGTGTGGCAAGTCAGATCAGTGTGTTGACCTGACAGAACTCCCCTTTTTCTTTTGGCACATTAGGGGTTTTTTGTCTGGTTATGAGCTGACCTGACTCACTTGTAGTGTGACCATTGCCAGACCTTGTGCCAGAGAAGTGGCAGAAGAATGCAACCAGGGCTGGAGGAGAGGGGCCACTCTTGTCCACAGTACCCTGCCTTTTCATTAGGTTGAGTAATGGGATGTAGTAACCTAAATTCTCATTATTTTGTGCTTTCTGTGTTTCAGTCTGAAGATGCTTTTCTGATGCTATTCAACTCTTTAGTAATCTGTCCTTTCAGTTCGCTTCCTTCCTGTATTTCAAGTCAACGAAGTTTTAGCTAAGCCAGTGGGTTTTGTGTTTTCTGTTGTTCCTTTCCACTGATACACTTGGCACTGATATGTTCATTTTTTCAACTATGCTATCTTAAACTCCCACTATCAGTTCTTCAAGTTTTTTAATTGGTATTCTTGAAAATCATCATTTTTATTTTACTTTGATCTGTTCTTCACTTGCTAATAATCACAGAGACCATTTCATGGCCTCTCCTGCCTTTCTTCTTCATACTCTCAACAATTTCTTTCCCATCGTTTAGAATCATTAAAATGTCTTCCCTCCCAAATGCTTTCTCCTCATGAATAAAAAAAACTATCACCAATGGAACAAAACTGTCTTACCCATTAACTTTTTCCTGACAGATACATGGGTGGTTGAAATACCCCCTTAACACTGGGGCCAGAGTCTTGAATTACTCCGGTGGATACTCACAAAAAGCTTTGTCCAGTGGTCTGTACTGTATCCCTTGTCCCAGCAGCACACTGCTCTTCTCCTTTGCAGTACCTGCCAACAGACTTTCAGCAACTCTCTCTGTCCACATTATGGATAGTTTTTCCCTACGTTTACCTTCCTGAACAAATTATAGTCTTCCATATTTATAAACCGATTGTGAGAAAAAAACACCAACATTCCATTTCACTAATATTTTGATCACTTAGGAAAACGTCCAGATCCTCCCATTTGTATCCCTTGTTCTTGTACAAGTGTATAGACATCTGCTCAGTGGGATTGTCCAGCCCTCCTCATTTTGTTTCACCTCTATGTTATGATTAAGCTTGTCCTCCTTGTATTATTTAAGCCTTCTCAAGTGACTGTTGTTTTGTTTCAGCTTTTTGCACAAGTCCACAGTTTGATCCTAATTTGCCGTCATCACCTGGTTAGCAAGTGATAAACAATAATACATCTACCTGTCTTCACAAGGATTTGATCCTTGATGAACAGCCTATGAACATCATGAGAGTGTTTACCAGAAGTGCATATTTTCACTAAAAGATTATCAATGTTCAGAAATGCATTTACCTAGCAGTGAATGAATAGATGACATTATTTCCCATTTAGGAGCATAAAAAGTAGTATTTAGTTAAACTGTATTGATTTTGAAATCTTTGGTTGAAACATTATAGCATTATTTTTAAATTTAGTTTTTAATTTCCCCATACCATAAGCATTTCTATCTATACGTGTGTGTCATGTCTACCACTGTCCTCCCAATGCAGAGTGAGAAATTTATCTCATAAGAAACCTGTAGAGAATTGTAATCCTGGACTTAAAATTAGATCAGGTTTCCACATTCTTTCAATTCCAAGAATCACTGATCAAAGGAAAGAGAGACAGCCTATTAATAAGTTGTTTTCAGTGTAGGATGATTAATGGAAAAATAGGATCTAATAAGAATAAGGAGCAAAAGAAGGTATTTGATGGGAGTTCTTTAAATATCCCAACTTATGCTTAAATACCAGAGATGAGAGAAAAGAAGAAACCCCATATCTTCCAATAAGGAATTCAGAAAATCTACACAGTGAACAGATACTAAAGTCATTTTATGAACTGTTTAAGTAACACACAAATAAGAAATCCCTGAACCATACAAATCTTGTATCATATAGTGTTCAGTGTGGTTATGAGCAAACTTAGTTGATTTATGCTGCAACATAAAAATCCTGAGATGGTTTATGCATGGCTTTGATATAGAACTCGGTGAAATGGGATACTTTTTCTTTGAAATTCTGTTGCTTGCGCGAACTTGACCCTCCATGTAAAGCTGAGGAACATAAAGAAATCATCTGCACTAAAACAGAGAACAATGTATACATATATATATTCCGCTCCTTCCCATCCCACCCCTACCACTCAGAAAATATAATTGTCCCTTTAAAGTGGAGCTATGGTCTTACGATAAGACAATCTGGATAGCTTCTCAAATAAAAGTCTAGGAGTCTATCCAAACACTAGTTAAATCGGTAGGCTGTTTCTCTGCTTTCTCAGTACCATGGTTGTAGGTTTGACATGAGAATCCCTTCACATTGTTGTAATCACCCTCCACTTTAACCTAGAAATAGTATCACGAGTTCTGATAAAATGAGAACAGAATGATTTCAAACTCAGATCACAACTAGAGAGCTATTAAGCTAAAAAATAGACTTTGTTTGTCTGTATGTTGTTCTCCAAATATACACTCCTTCAACCCCATGTTTACACAGTGACACCAAATTGTTGACTGAACTAAAGCTGTTGCAATAGTGTATTTAGCAATACTGAAGTACAGAAATACTACACATCTAACAAAGTTTGTTTTTACAACTTTTCATAGAGTTTTTACAACTTTTCATTGACTTAACGGTCAATGACTTCAGCTTTGCTTCATTATGAACTCCAGAATAGAATACATTCTTCTCTTTACCTTCTTGCTGGCATTGGTCATTACTTCCTCAGAGATTATATTTGAGAAACAAACATATACCATTGGCAGCCCATGGACTTGTATGCATCAGTGATAACAATACTTCCTTTGTCTGACTTGGGTGTATGTTTATAAGCTCTTTGGGTTCTCTTTTACTTTTCATGCACACAATATCAAGCATGAGGAGCTTCCACCTCAATGAGATTATAAATTAAGATCTCATCCTCAGCCATTAAAGACTGTAAAAGCAGCTCACTTTTAAGGAATTATGGTTCCTTTCAGTGTGGCTTTGAAAGAACCTTGAATTCAGATGGGTTGAGGTGGCTAGACATATTCTCAGGCATACAAAATCTTATGCTCAGGGATGTAAGTATGTAGGTTGAAGGGTTCAAAAGCAGAGATGTGTTACGAGCTCTGCTGGCAGTTACTGCTATACTGCAAAGGAAAGTAGAAGGCTGAAAAATTAATGTGCTCAGTCTTTATCCACTATGCATACTTGACTTAGAAGCCTAATGAAAGCTGTGCATATTCATAAAGAGCAGAAGACTGAGACAAAAAGTAGTAGAGAACAAGAATAACTCAGACTAAGGAACAGTGATACGTGTTGTCTTTCCCAGTCTTATGTTCTGCAGATCTGTCTGCAGAATGAGAATAATGGGAATACAAATAGTAACTCTTTGTGTTCTTATACCTTTTGTCTCTCTTCTATGTTTAAGCCTTCACAAACTCACTGTATGCCAGCACCTCCCCTCTATAGATTTTTAAAAGCTGTAGAGATACTTACAAAAAACTTTAACATTATTGGGCAAATGGTAGGAAGGATTTCAAAGCAACTTAAAGGAGTTGGTGTCCAAACCCTCCTGAGAATAGTTTCAGCCAATATTACTTTACATTGATGTTGCTTCAGATTATTTTCAGGAGCTTAAAATGTAGGTATTGTCTACTCTATCAGTGGTCTAGTAGGTGTCATTTCAGCTACTACCATTGATTAGCCAGAAAACATGTTGGTATTTGTAAGAACAGATTTTGCTCTTTTTGATTGGTGTCTAATAACTGCAGGGGTAGTGACATGTTTTACTCTTCTCCAGGGTGCTGTGTATTATGCCTTGACAAATAACCCTGGATTAATCCTGACTGAAACTATACACTTAACTGAGGCACCAGGGAAGGGAGGTTAGTTTCCCTAACCTACAACCATAGAGAGAGATTCACATTGCAAAACAATTATTAAGACAAAGTAGGATCTGAGTTGCCTATAGGAAATATCCAGCTCTCTTTGTCCGTTGACTACAGAAGGAGTCTGTGGCAAATGGACTCTCAATTTGGCAACCTAATTCAAGTGTTTAGATAGGGTTTATCTAAGCCACAGCACCTAGGTCTCTCCCTCTGTTATGGTCTCTATACTATCTAGCCATTTACTGTCCTGGTTGCCTCTGTACCTGATCAAAGAGCACGGACTTTCAGAGGTGATTGTCCTGCTTCTGGCAGATGAACCCAAACAACTGACACTTCCCTCTCATTACTGCAGTTCTTTTGCATTACCTGTTCTACTTAATACATTACCTTTGGTTCAATTCAGTTTTGTTTAAATTACACTTTACTAAAGTAGTAATTCAGACATGTTCTGCTTTGGCCTCACTCTTCCACTACCAAGATCAGTAGAAGAAGCAGCATTAGGTCAATGCTTATCACTCCTCATAGATTTTTATGGCCAAAAAAGGTCATTGTGATCATCTCTTCTGATGTGCTGCATAATATTAGCCCGTAGTATCTCACTAAGTAAATCATGCATCAAAACTCCTACCCTGTTACCGTCAATGGATATTCTGTCATTCCCTTTAAAGAAAACATTTTCAAGGCTCAAGAGTAATTTTGTTTTTAAGAATTTGAGTGACAAAGAAACTCTCACATCTCTTGCAGAACTAGTTTACTTGTTTCTGGAAATCCTACTCTAGAAATCTTGCTTAAACCACAATCTTAACCTGAAGACTCCAGAAAAATTAAGCTCACATGAAAACACTTTATGGTCATGCAAATTCATTTCATTACACCAAAGCTCTATCTAAATCTCAGGAATTTTATCACAACATATACATCAACAAAGATTTTCTTAGGTAGGTGCTTTAGATCAAGCCTTCTTGTAACAGAAATAAGCTCAAAGTGCTAAGAATGTACAATCTTTTCTGAACATAGAAGCAGTGGACTTTACAGCCATAACAGTCTATAAGATGCACAGTATTTAAACAGCAGTAGTGTCTTTTGTTACTTAGAATATGTAGTTGGAAAGAAGGTACCAGGTGCAGAAGCTGAGTCCTGAGGCCTGGTAAAGGGCTTGTAAATGTTTATATTTGCGAACTGCATTAGCTGGTCAAACAAAAGACATTAGTTCAACTCAGAAACAAGAAGTCTCAGATGGTAGATTTTTACCCATATCCTGGCTACACAAAAAAAGGTGTTTGCTAGTAACGTTTGTAACTCCTTATACAGCCATTTATCCTGAGATTCCAGCTGCTGGATCTCAGCTACCTTGTAAGGCAGAGACATGGTTAGTTGCAGTGAAAATTCTTCTTTAGAAAAATTAAGAACCAGAATGTGCGGTGGACAGTGACTTTTTCTATATTTAGAGACCAGAGTGAAGAATTCTTTGGAAAAAAAAAAACTTACATTCTGTACTTGCATTTCCTTTTTATTTCTTCCACACAGATATTTCAGAGGAGTCGCATTTCGGGCATTGCATTTTAGAAGGAAAATTCACAGAAAAATACAGTTTATTGTCCAGATCTTCATTTTGGAGGCAACTGAACTGATTATAAATTTTCAGCTGGGAATCAACTTTAAGCTGCTAGTTTGCTAGATTGCTTACTGGAGGAGTTAGAGCCGTCTTCTGTGATCCAGCAGCTGACTCCTTGCCAAGTTCGTAGACCCTTGTTTAGCCCCTACCTCTGTCTGAAGTGCTTGATTCTAAAGAAAATTGCCATAATCATGAGGTTTTCAGGATCTATTCCTCTCAATCTTCACTGTTAGTGTCAATTCAGTTTGTCCAAATAACCAGGCATTTGTTGCTACCCATCTCTCCCACCTCCCAGGTGACTTTCAGAACAGGGAATCAATTTTCCTCTCAAACTCAGGGCAATGTTTAAATCCAGCTCACCCAGGAAATGGTAGGCCTTTGTTCAAATCCTTCTGTGAACCAAGCAGGCAGCAGGA
>NW_009603329.1:21059-27983 GCF_000690535.1 Cariama cristata
AATTAGGTTACCCATCTCTAGTGCCTAATCACCACACCAGAAGCTCTTCATACATTTAATATACAATTCTTCCATTATCATTAAGACAAGGGGATGAAAGAAAGGAGGGTGTTGGGCCTGGTAGTAGGATACTCTGTTATGAAAAGCACCTCATCTGGCTTCATCCAGCAATTACTTTACTTCTACAGATAAAATAACTTCAACATCAGACTGAGAGCTTCCTCTCTGCCTTCCCCTCCTTGCATGTCCAGCCCACCAGCAGATAGTGTGGTCCCCGGGCAGGAGCAGAGAATGGGGTTTCCAGGTCCCTCAGGCAGGAAATGAAGCTGAAGCCAGATTTTCTGCTATGCTGGTGAGCTATGGGGGAAAAAAATGCAGTAAAATTCCTTTTGGGGAGGGAAAAAATGAAGCAAAAAAGCGCTTTTTGCGGTTTGATTTTTATTAGCCAAACTAAGGCATCCCCTAATCACCTGGTATTACTCCTAAGTCTACAGTGGACTAGGTGAGTCAGGGTTTGCAGTGGTGCATGCTTTCTGTCACTGCAGGAAGTCTCTCAGAGTACCTACTTCTCTGAAGATTTATCAGTAAACCTAGTACTAGAATCAGAGTTCCTTGCTTGTCTAGAGTCTTAATTTTCATTACTATAACAGGTAATCTTGTTTAAAATAAATAAACCTGCTTTCCCCTCATATTTGTTCTATGCAAAATGAAATCATTTCAGGGTATCACCTGTATGTGCTTAAACATACTTTAAACTGCTGTGACTTTTGAATTCTGTGATTAAATGTAATTGTGATTGATCACCTGCTGCCAGTCTCACCTGACTTCTAGAACTCTCATAGAAATTAAAGCTTTCATCTCAACAAGAATTACCAGTTAAAATAATTTGTAATAAGCAATACTTTCCCCTTATGTATATTCAGTAATCCTAAGACGACATTTTATTGAATGCACTTGATGCATAACTGTAATGGAAAAAAGGAAGGCAGAGCCTGCTAAATTTTCAGCTCTGGGAGGAGATGGACTGAGTCCCACTGTATGTTGTTTAATATACAACTCATTCCATTCAGTGCAATAACAAAAATGTTCTCTTCTAGTGAGAATTATTTGCTTGTTGACCTCAAGAAGAGTGTAGACTTTCCTGGTTCATTAAAAATAAATGTCAAAGCAAGATTATGTATAAATGTGTTTATAGCTAATTACTTAATTTTCTCATAAAATCATATGTACAGTTTTAAACCACCTGTGTCATTGATGACATGTACAATCACAGTTGTAAATGACATATGACAGACTTTCCCTCTTCCCTCTCTCCTCTTGGCCCTATGCAAAAAGTCTTGATTAATTCCTACTGCTATGAGAGGAAGAAAGAGTGGGAGATCATTGCACCTGGGGGCAATTGTTGGCAGCTGTACTTCAAGGACCGTTTTATCTTTAGGGAAGACAGAGAGTTTAGTCCAGTTTCCCTAAGCCCACTTCATAGCCATTACATAGAGAAGAAGTTCACCTTCCATTATTTAAAAAAAAACCCAAACTTTAATCCCTTTGGCAGGGTTCTTATGAATAGATGTGGGACCTAAATTTAAAAATTATTCTCCTTATACATATAGGTGCTATAGCAGTACTGGAAAATAAACCCTATATTTAGCTGAAGCCTCCAGACTCTATTCTGCTAAACAGCCAGAGGGACCTGTGTTCTGTCACGATTGCTGAGCCTGTAGTAGTTATATGGGACATGGAGCCCGTTGAAACTCTAACTCTGGACTTGTGCATGCAGATCTGGAAATTCTGGATCATTCTTCATCTAAGCAACATGCTTGTACTCCTGACTGGAACAAGCAAGGTAGTTCCCATTGTATTCAGTCTTGCTCTACACTGAAGTCACTGTTTCTTGGATCAAAGAGATGCCTCTCAAATGACCAGAGTTCCTGAATTAGTGCTTTGGCTCACGTATCAAGACTTAGAGTTTAAGGTCCATAATGTTCACTGTACCTTAGAAAAAAAAGGGATAGTATCCAAATAATTAACTTTGGCTTTCTTTTCCTACTCTCCAATTCTTTTTCCTAGGTCCACCTAGGTGCACACCCTGTACAAATGGTGTATTGATATTTCAAACTAACATGTGCTTTGCTGGTGAGATCTCCAAACTCTGCCTCATATGCACAGTATGATTGGAGAGGCGAGGTAAGACCTTGTTTTTCCTGTAAAACGATCTTAAAACTTTGTTTCTGAGCCATATCTTTGTTTTGGTTTTCTTTATGTTGTTTACAGACTTTAACATTTACTCTAACCAGTACAAGAGTGTGACGGTAAACACATCTACACTATTTTTTTTTTTAATCTTTCTCCATCTGAAGAGAAGATCTGTTTATATAAATTTCTTTTTTATGAAAAGTTCTAAAAATGTTTTAACTTATACTAACCCAGACAAGGTTAGGAGCTTCCATGGAAAGAAAGGCACATGCTAAAAGAGTACTTGGAGCATCAGAATATTTACTTAACACAGTGCCTTAACACAGAAAGGCAGTAACTCACATTATATGTCTAAACAAGACTGGAAGAGCATGGTGTTTGTGCAGTTGGGTGTAATGAGTTCTGTGTAGTTCTTCCTTTCCAAATTCCATTTCAAAGCAGCTGAACACAGAGGTGCAAAGAGGAAATGGAGAATACACTTCTTACGATGCACTGGCTAGTAAGTACATCTAGGCTGGGTTTAGAGGACTCATCATTTCCTGCTATGACTTCTGTGGTCTCTTGAGGAACAGAGATGCACAGGAAGATGTGGCTTTCATGGCCCACTCCATAGTTTGAATATTTGGTGTACTTTCAAACAAAAAAGGTACTCAGAACAGATGAGTGTTATGGAATTTGCCTTCAAAATTAGTTAAAATCTCTGTATAGACTTTTCAGGATGTGTGACTCTGTGTCATGGGACAAAGGACACAAGAGAAGGGGAGGGTATATTGATCTTAGCTGCTTCTTTCTCTCTCCTTCCCTCAGATGGGGTACAGTGGGCTCAAAATAGACTGTACGCTTTGCTGAAAACACTGAGTGCCTACATACACAGAGATATGATAAGCAACTCTAAAAATGAATACAAATAGTCTAGACATGGTGGTACATAAAGGAAATACAAAGTGAAAGAAGAAGAAAAGTTGTTCCCATACAACAGGGAGGAAGTGAAAGTGCCAGGCCTAATTTTACTTTTAGACAATTCTGCTGATCCTCTGTGCCAGGGCAGACTTAAAAAAATCTAACAAAGTTCAGCTTCTGAAGACTATTTCAAATCATAGACGCCAGCTTGTCTTACTGTGCTTTGTCTCTGAAATCTTGCCTTGCTTCTCTCTGTGGAACTCCAGCTCTTTCAGAAACTTGAGGATATTTGAAATGTGTACATAGTGCCTAAGGATTACCATTAAGCAGTTACAAAACTGAGGCATATGGAGGTGAAGATCACCTTAGACAGAGCTAACTATGACAGTTTTTTTCACTTTGGAGCAGGAAAGGGATTTTCATGGTGAGTTTTGGTTAGAAAAGTTACTTTGGAAAAAGTATTTTTTTTTAAATTCAGTGAATAGATGTATTTATTTAAAAAAAAAAAAAACTTTTTAAGGGGAGAGTGAGAAACTAGTTCATCTCGTTTCACCTCTCGCATATCTGAAACTACTTTGTTTCCCTCAGTAACTTGATTTAGAGGAAAATCTAGCTTGTGTTTGGTTATAACTATCCCAGCATCCAGCCTTGATTTGAAGCAATCAGGAGATGGATAATCCACCATTTCCTTTGGTAGCTTGTTCCAACAGTTAATCATTCTCACTGTGGCTTATTTCCAATTGGAATTTGTCTGGCTTTTAGCCATTGGTTCTTGTTATTTCTTTCTGTATTAGATTAAAGAGGCCTTTACTACCTTGTATTTTCTTCCCGTGAAGGCACTTACGTACTGTAATCAAACCACCTCTCAATTTTCTTTTTGATAAGCTAAATGGATGGAGCTCTGTAAGTCTTCCACTGTAAAACAATTCTTTCAGGCCTCAAATAAGTTTTGTGGCTTTTTTATCTCACCGTCTCCAATTATTCAATATACTTTTTAAAAAGTAGGCACAAGCTATGTGTGCAATATCTCCTTCTTGTCCTCTAGAGATGCGGTCCTACTTGCCCTCATGTCTATTCTGTTTATTCACCCAACAATTAGATCAACTTTTTTCCACAGAATCAAAACAGAAGCTCGTTGAGTTGTGTGCTCACCGTGCCATCTGTACCCTTTTTAGAATAACTCCTTAAAAAAATGTAGTCCCACATCTCTCTGCTACATATCTCCCTTGGAATTGACTGTATCGCAAACTGGACTCAGAATGCCAATGGATTCAGGTCACTCATTCTACAGGCCAGCCAGTCTCCTCCTTGCTTACTGTTTTGCCAGACTTTTTGGTAGCCCCAAATTTTAACCACAGAAATATTTCCACAAATATGGCACCTTCAAAGCACTGCAAGGACCAGACATTTGGCCAATTCCTCATGCTATGAATATGCACTTTGATTAAGGTTTTTAACCAAATGCTACATTAGATTTGCTCAGAGGACAAAGTTAGGTTCCCTACAGAAAGTAATGTACAACTAAGTAGGTACAACTAAATATCATTTCTTCCGTCAGTTAAGTTTGTGAGCCCAGTAAATATTGCTAGTTATATTTTTTCCAATAGTGATATAGCACTAGATGTTTTTCAGTTTCCCAAACTCCTTCAGTATTCTGTGTCAGCTCTCCTTGAATTCTTTCATATGATCAAGTCCACCAACTTAGAAACTTCTTTTTCCAAGTAATATTTTGTGTCCTTCTGACTTACTAATGTAGTGCTTCCTAATGCATCAGGCTCATGTGACGCAAACGCTTTATCTTGATGTTTATACAAACAGCACCAATATTCCTCATTAAAATTCAAAATTGTGTCACTATCAAGTAATGATAACGCCACTCCTCTGCTAGGTTTTCTTTCTGGTGAACTTTTAAGGATTCATTCTCTCTAATTTTTGCTTGTTCATAATTTTGTCCAAGCCTTAGAACCCAGTATCCTTATTTTGTATACTAAAGTCTATATTCTACTAATATTTTACTTTGTTTTTTTTAAGTTTTTCCTCTATTTTGCCACTATTAGTATCCTGTTGCAGTAGATGCTTTCACCCTGCTATTAAAAGAAGATGGGCAGAAGATACTTTCACCTACTCACCTTTTACTTGGGTTTTCTCCCCATTACATTACCCAGTCAACAATAATTGAGCCATAATGAATTCCATGCAGGAGCACCTCCTCCAGATTACTGACCAGCTGGGAAGGAATCAATGACCTGAGGTGCAGTGGTGGCCTATAAGTCCCAGCTGGTCATTAAAATGGAGGAAACGTTCTGTGCTGAGTTCATTATTACCAGAATAAAATAGTTTTTAAATGCTTCAAGTATACCTTTAGAAGAGAAGGTTTCTATTTTCTTTCGTGGCTCTGCACATGTGACACTGCAGGCTTTGCTTAAAATGTTTTGTAGCATTAATGGTCAATGCATTGGTCAAACAGACTGGGCCCTCCACCTCTGTCAGTTCTTTTATTTATATGTCTTTGAGTTAGACACTTCTGCCACTGTGATGACAAAATCCATCCTTTTCTAACGATCTTTGTTGACTGGCCACATCGCCAATAATGTCATTTTTTCTTATATGTCATTCATATGAGGAGGCAGGAAGCTTTCTGTAAATTTATTTTCACTGGAACTAATCGTTTCGTTTAAAAGAAAGCATGTCCATTCACAGTTGATAGGTGGTGTTTCTTCTACTTTTGCCCACTGCAATTCCCTGTCAGGCAGGTAGATGTGCTTTGTCTGAACATTTGAAAATTGAAAATCCAATTTACAAAAGCCTTTATGTATTTTTCCTCCAAAGCTCCATTTGCAGAAGTAGTCATAGGAGCCCCAGTGCAAGTCAATTGGGTTTAGATGTATTAGTAACTAGCTCAGATTTGGGATAGTTTTCATATCTTTATATTTCCGAGCTTTTACTGTCCTGAAAGATTTGTGGACTTTTGTGACTGAGAACCTACTCCATGTCTAACTGCCTCTTTTGTACCTGAATACTTTCATTTGTGTTTCTATCTACTGAAAGATTAAGAGACTTTTTTTGCAGTAAGGAAAGTATATTCTTATTTTGAAAACAAAAATGCTCTGATTTTGCCACTGGCCAATGATGGAAAATGTCAGCTTTGGACACTAGAGCTTCCAGTCCCTTAGGAATGTGTGTTTTCAGAAGGAAATTCAGGGTGAGAATGCCGACCAATGGGGCATCTGCTGGAGCAGACACATAAACTGTTGAATTCATCAGCGGCATGGCAGTTGTATCAGCTCAGTCTGAAATCTCAAAGAGTAAGAGTTAGGAAGAACTTTTGTTGTTGTTGTTTCCGAAGAGAGTTGGTAACAAGTGCCACAACTGTCTTTGCATTGCCAAATAAACCTGAGAAATCACTGTATCATAGATATTCAGTTAAATAGAAATAAGAATAATTACAACCCATGTAATTATGTCTGTCACACTGGCTTATGTTTAGCCTAGTTAGTGCAAAAAGTCTATGCTCAGAAATGTGAACCATATGGAGCATGATACTTTTATCTCTACAAAAATTAGTTCTGACATCTAACATGGGTTTGTTTTCTAAATCTAACCAGCCTGAACATCCCAGCTTAAATGTTGCATGTGATTTGGTTTATAGAAAGTCAGTGATATAATTAGAAATGGGCTCAAATCAAAATGATAGAATTGAATATTGCATACCACAAACTTTGGAGAAGTTTGGAGCTGGGTGTCATGGTTTAACCCCAGCCTGCAGCTAAGCACCACGCAGCTGCTCGCTCACTCCCTCTCGCCCGGTGGGATGGGGAGGAGAATTGGAAA
>NW_009603330.1:0-9472 GCF_000690535.1 Cariama cristata
TGTTGGCTACCCTCCGTTCAGGCGCCCCTCGTACCCCCACCCCCGAGCCCCTGCCTTACTAGGACAGCAGGTTGTCGTTGCAGCCTGTGCTTGGGGTTCCCCAAAGCAGCGCGGCTGTGATGGTGCTCGGGCAGGGCACAGCACCTCATCCCCAGGCACACGGGGTCAGCTCACGCTGCAGCGCGGCGGCCCGGAACCCTAACCCCGCCAAGCTGAGCCCTCGCTGCCACCGAGTCAGACCTACACACTCCTGCTCTGGGCTCATACATGGCGAACTGAGTTCCCCATGGCTTGCCACTACAGCCAAGCCTGCTTGATACCAACAGTACTGAAGAATGAGTGCTCAGAGTTAATTATGTACATACCAGAGTGTATCTGCCGTGAGAAGTCTAACTGATGCCTGTCACAAGCAATAAATGCTAGCAGACCAAGGCATGAGCTCTGCTGAGGTTCACTGAATCATGCTGAGATAACCCGAACAGGCATACCACACCCAGAAGGGGGAGTGGGGGTAAAAACTTCTGCCAGACTGACTAGTGAAAAATAAATTATTGAAGCCCAGATGTTACACTGGTAACAAAAGCAAGATAACAGTTAAAAAGTATTTGCAAAATCAGATGTTCAGTTGGATCACTTTAGATTACTGTTTTACCACAACAGCATGGCCAATCCCAAACACTTCAGACAAAAGCAACCACTCCCCATCCCCAATACATGTATTTATTCCTGTAACTTAAGTGTAGCTTTTTTAATTACCTGCAGGTGAATACCTTTAGGTAGTCCTTTCAAGAGTATGTTGTCACAGTCATTTTGATTCTGCAAAGAGATACTTGCCTCTGCTATAAGGCATTTTTGTAGGCATAGACAGAGATGTCTTGTGGCAGACAAAAAGAGTAAAAAGTTTTAGGCTTGGCCAGGTGCATAAAAACAGTGACGGCAAAAGCAGGCAAGCACGAAAGAGAAACAAGAACATGGGCTGAGAGACAAAGTAATTGCTGGGATGAAACAAGATCAGATATACAAAAAGGGAGAAATATTAAGAAATACTACACCAGACTTCGAACGTGGAGGCAACAGAGTGGATGGGTAAACTGGTCATTGCAGAAGGTGAAAATGTTAATAGCCCTTTTCCGCATAAACAAAAGTGACATGAAGGGGAAGCCATAAGAAAAGGCATATCAGGGAACAGCGTTTTGTTAGAGAACATCATCATTGCCAGTATTGCATTAGTTTGACACGTTAGCTTTCTTTTTGGCAAGGCCACTGGGATTATTCCTCTGTGTATTAATGAGCCTGTCTTTAAAAATTAATTCCTAGGTATCCCACTTCGACCAATGTCTGTCACTAACAGTTAAACAGATAATTTCCTCCTGCTTTTCAGCTTTCTTAAGGGAAAAAAACAACAACAGCAAAACAAACAAAAAGAAAACCACACAAAACAAAAAATCACTGGTGACCTGGAAAGGGGATTCACAGATCAAAAATACTTGCAGTCCCAGAGGTAACAGCCATTTTGCACTGCAGTATTCATTAGGGGCTTTAAATAGGGATAAGCAGCTGAGCAGAAGCCAGACAGCCAGTTTGCCTACTAATGGATGCACAATCCCTCAGGGATAATTTTTTTACCCCCATCTCTTGTCAAACATTCTTAAAGTAAAAGTAGAAAAGCATAACCACAACACCCTCAGCTGAAAAAAGTGTTTTCACATAATGCATTGCCAACATGCAACATATATGTTGCATTCTTCTATAAAATCTACTGTATGTAATTAATTAATTGTATAAAAACTGCTGAGTCACATATTAATGAAATAATTCAGAGATGAACACATTCATTCACTTAATCGAAGGTCTATTTACCTTTCAGTCCTCTACTGCAGCCTGTTCCCATGACACTATTTCCATCTCCTTAGAAAATTGTTTTCTTTTTAATAACTCAGTACTTCTTAAAATTTGAAGTAGCTCATACACCA
This sequence comes from Cariama cristata, assembly GCF_000690535.1. Classification (NCBI taxonomy): domain Eukaryota; kingdom Metazoa; phylum Chordata; class Aves; order Cariamiformes; family Cariamidae; genus Cariama; species Cariama cristata. The sequence continues at coordinate 1,974 of NW_009603330.1, forward strand.
CCATAAATTTTGGTTAACTACATCTTCATATGAACAGTTTTTGCAAAAGCTTTGATATCAAGTAACTATTATCATTACAGCCACATTAACTGCAGCATAAAAAGATTTTCCAGCAATTCCAACAGCTTCTGAAATGTTGTCTCTTAATATCCAACTTCATCATCAATTATTCAATCTCAGAATCACACATTCACCTCAGTTTAAAATAGACAGCAGCCTCTCTGAACTTACACAAGCTTCAGGGACTGCTGAAGTGATTTCGGAACACAAAAAAAGACTGACAATAGGAAAAAAACCCCAACCATATCGAGAGTCATGAAGATATGAACATTATATTCAAACATACTATGAATTCTCTCAATTGCTCTCTGCTTACGTAGGTCAACTGACATCAAAGGCATTTGTACCAGCTGGGGAATCTAACTAGTGTGAACAGCAGAAAACACACTAACACTTTTGGCAGAACAACCAACCACCCCTAATACAAAGGCCTGGTAATCCTGCCCATGGAAATACGATATATTCTTCATACCTTTAAGAAAAAAACTTTGCAAAACCAGTGAGTTGAAGAAGGCAGCAGTCAGACTGGGCAAATAGGAAAGACTCCTGTTATCTGCCAAATGGGGAAAGGAAATTAATTCAATGGGAGAACAGCAGCCAAGTGCCTGAACCACTTTTTAAAATGAGACATAAACTTGTAAGTCACATGGGTTATTTCTGAAGATTCACCCAAAGCTTGGATGGTTAGTAGAGCACCTATCACAAGGGGTTCTGGGTCCACGAGTACTGCTCCTGGGCACTACATGAAAGTAACTACTGTCAGCACTAGGCTGGATGCAAGGCTGGGACAAGGACTGCACCTACCACAAGCCCAGTGTCTCTCTGTGCCTGCCTTACAGATGATTTACTGAAAGAAACATGCTGCAACTAGCCTGCAAGCAAGGCAGTGCCAAGAAAGGTTTTCAGTTTGTTTTCACATTGCTTAGTCCCCACACCCCCTTAAAATATCTACATAGAAGGTCATATTTCAAATAACCGGCAACTACTTCAGCTGCAATTACCCATTTGTGAGCTCCGGCTTCCTGCATGCTGACAATAGAAATCAAAGAGAGAACACTTTTGTTGACTGGAGCTCCCCAGAGTCCTGTGGATGGAAAAACAAATGTAATTGTGCTAACTTCTCATTCTTCCCTTCCGACAGTTCACTGTGACTGTAGTTCATCTTATACTCTATGGACATGCTGTAAGTCCGTTTATTCCATCCTCTCAGACTCACTGACATTACCATTGCTAACCTCCCACCGTTTTGTTACTGCTTAATATTGTTAGATTTTATCTTTTTTTTTTCCTCCCTCTTTCAAGTCAATATATCATTGTCTTCCACATCACCAACACCTTTGATTTTTCTTGTCATTATCTTCTTATGTTATACTACTGCAGGCTTGATGTGCTTAACTTGAATATTCAATTTAAGTTTCCCTCTGATCCAAACTTTATCTTTGCATTAACATTAGTGCATATGGGGTCACTTTGGCTCTCAATGCATTTTTCTCTCACTTCTGTCCCCAACTGTTTGGCTCCTTCATCTACATAGATCTTGCTCACAATCAAAGATGAATTAATACTGGAGTTATGAAGGCCACAATTCTGTCAATATGTATTGCCTACTTAAACTTTTTTCCTCAATAGTGGAAAAAAAAAAAAAAGGATCAGGACAAATGACTTTCTGGTTTAGGTGTGACTGAGCCTCTGTGTAGTGTTACTCCCCTGAATATGCTACGTTGCAAGAAGACAATATACATTCCAGGATCAGGCAGACCTCTGCGTGTTATTTTTGCACCTTGATTATTAGGTCTAACTTGGGAACTACCATGATACAAATACACATAGATTTGTTTTTAGCACTTAGAGTAATCACAGGTTACAGAGAAAGTTAAGTATAACTTAAAAGTTATGTTAGGTGGGTTCCCAGGATAACAACTTGGCAAGTTGTTATGTCTATGGCTATAGAAGAAAGGAGAAAGGACTCCCAAAAGCACATCTAGATTGCATTAGTAAAGCTCTAAACCCTGGAAGTATTTAACTTGGTTTGGTCTGGGTTTTTTTGGGGTTTGTTTTCATTTTTAGAATGCAATGTTTTTTGTTAACATCCATAATGATTTACTTTAAATCTTACAGAACTGTAATTCCAATGTATGTTTTCGTAAAATAGATTAAATACCAGAATACCAATGCCATCTTTTATTTAATACAATACCAGAGAACCAGACATCTTGTTAGGTGCTCCACCTAACAACCTAAGCCCTCGGATCAATTCTATTCTGTGCAATCTCATTCCTACACTACAATGCACATTCCTGCACAAATGTTATTCCCCACTCAGAATTTAATTTACTTGAAATAATCCCTTTTAAAGACCTAGATTTATCTCTGGAATGATCTTGTGTGTTAGCCAGATCTCTAATATTTTGTTACATGTGTATTTTACAAATGAAGCATTAGAATACGTAAGGTAGGTGGCATTTGCTAGTTCAGTTTAGTAAAGAGAGGTAATATGCTTATGAATAGGACATCCAGGTTAGAAACTGGACACCTGGACTGTATGCCTTGCAGTGCTATGGTTTGCTGTTGCCTTCTCACTGATCAGGTGCTGTCTTTTGACTGCTAATGCTTCAGGGCAAAGACTAAGTATTGCATCTGCTAAAGACAGTACTAAACAACATAAATTACTTCATCAACATACAGGAATAAATTAGATTGAACAAATTGTTTCCAGTTTATCTTCATCTGTTTCATACAAAGGCTATATTACATGAAAGCTGATGTAACCTTGTTTAAAGGAAATATTTTAGCAATCATTTTAACTGACAAAGTTTTGACAGGTGTTATGTGCTTCAGTTACTTCCCATGCAGAATCTCAAAGCACTTCACACATTACATTAGAACCTGACACTGAATACTTTTCATGGCTAGCAGAACAGCTACCTCTCTTCCCCACTAGTTGGCTGCATCTTGCATGTGACTTCTAAAAGTCTCGTCTTATATCCTGAGGATTTTATATCTTATATAAAATCCAGTTTTATCACTGGATTTGTCTTCAGCTACCTCAACTCTGTATTTGCAGATTTATTTCTGTCTGTAGTTCAGTACTCCTCCTCTGCCACTTCCACGCAGGTCCAACCATAACCTTAGTTTGAACCCTAAATTCTTTTCAAAGATTTTCCTCATCACCAGTGTAAATAATGCCATCATCCTCATTCTTTTATCTCACAATCTCAGTGGACCATTTCACTCTGAGCCTATGGGCACAAGGAGCTTGCCTCCTCAAAGAGCCAGATGCCTGGCTGACTTGGGATCCAAATCAAGTCAAGGGAGTAACAAAGCAAAATATCAGCTAAGACCATAGCTACAGAACTCAGTCAGAAAGAAATTCCTTTAACTATGCAAAAAAGCTAATAATAAAGCAAGCTGTCTCGGGGCACATATACGACCTAATTAAAGTCACTACCAATTGCCAAAACCCACAAAGTTTGAGTCACCATGGTGGAATCCCATTGCACTGGCTGCCCACTGTTAACAGAAAACAACATGGAATCATCTATGCTCCGATGAGATGCTCAGAAAGCAACATCCTTTGTTACTCTCATCCAGCTGACACATGCAACATGGGCCAGCAACTTCAAAGGTGGAGTAGGCTTGCTTCCCTCCAGTGCAGGCTATTGCATCTTCTTTCCTTCTGTTTGGCATGCTAACTAGAGTAAGTCAGAGAGATATGCCTATTCAAGTGACACAGAGATCCAGAGAGGAATATGCATCATGAACAAATGGTAAACCAGCAATTCAGATGCATGTGTACCAAAGAACGGAAAAGAAACTCCTCTGGCATACATTCACCATGAGTATTAATAGTGTCTGGAGTTCAATTCTATTTCTAAACTAAAACCTGCGTAACATTTGGGTTTTGGTTTGGCTTTTTTTGTTTTCCAGTGTGCCTCACACAAGTAATCATCCAGTGTGTGACTAGGAGATGTCGCCTAGATACACACATAAACAGATATGAAACACGCTTGCCAAATTCCTTGTGCTGGTATTGGCAGCATGAATAAACTAAGCGTCTTTACACTGAATGAAAGAGTCACAGGATATACAAACAGTCACTATGTGTGTAACCATGTTTCAGTGAATTTCCTCAGAGTCTTGAGGACTTCCTGATGCCCTGCTTGATAGCTAGCTCCCTTTTTATCCTAAGATGGTGCAATCTGAGACAAAACAGGGGCTGTAAAGAATAGTCAAACATTAAAGAAGTTAACTTTAGTTTCTGTCCTCAGGTTATCAGGAATACCTTCAAGCATAGTTTAACCTACTTAGGGTTGGAGAGTTCCAATTCCATCTGAATCTAGATACCATGCTGTCTTTGGTTCTATATACATTAACAGGTTAAAAAGACACATCTCAAAACCACTATGACGAGTTCAGCTTTCCCAGCAATATCAGCACAACGCTGCTAGCACAGACTACCACTATATATTACAGCATTAAGACAGATTTTAAACCCATTTAGACAGCACAGTGCTTAAAACAATCACAGTTGCCAGTTCTACAATAATGTTCCCCAGACTGCTACCGCACTGGAAAACCCTGTAGGAAATATTACCAGTGCATGTAGGAGCCCCTGACATCATTCAGAACAGACCAGCATGAATAATCACTGCAGAGTTTGGTCTGCCTTGCCAAAGGACATAAACAGCTATAAAAGATGGAAGCTGCCAAAAGTCCTCAGGGAATTTTTCCTAGGAATAGTGTTAAAAGGTTTCATGTAAGACCAAGCCTGTTCTGCCTCATTGTTTCCAATCATTATGTGCTTTTTCCACTTTAGTGACTCAGAACACAAACAGGCCCATGGTTTGGATTAATCTCCTGGCCTCCACCAAAGTATAGGGGAGGCTGTCACACCTTATGTCCCTGAGAATTTTCGGGAGTAATTCTGAAAGTTTCAAGGAATTTAATTAAGCACCATCTAAATTTGCTGTATAAATCCTTAAACAACAGGTTCCTATGGCAAATCTGCAAGCTGGTAACTGCATACTGCAAGAATTATCTCCTTTTTATTTAACATCATGCCACCTCTGAAATGGCCCATGAAAACTAATTTAAAAATCACTTATGGATTAAAGTTCACTGACAGAAAGCAGCATACTATTACTATAGCAATCTGGAACACAGCTGCAAAATTTCAATTAAAATCAATGATTCTGTGGAACATTAGGAGAGTTTTTCATGGTTTTTTTTTTGTTTTAAAACGTATCAACCCTATTTTAGTACAAAATAACATAAAACACTTAGGATTTTGAGTAAGTTCTTACATGATTGAACTTCGTTATCTAATTAGGCTCAGCTGAGGTACTAGCTGGGGAACAAATGATGCCTTGCAACACAAAGGAATATCACAAGTTCTTGATTAAATATGACTGTCTACACTGATGTCTTTTTTTGCTCTTTCAAGTGGCATCTTACAGCTTCAGACAAAATTTAAGGCAAAGTAACTTGACTTCAAAAAAGCTGTTGATTGAGTGAAAGGGAATGGCTGTTATGAAGACATTCGTTTCTGCCAGGCAGGCTAAGACTTGCTTTTACAGGTCAGAAGTACAGGTTTGAATTCTAAAACTGGAGATCTCTTTCTTTAATGAATCAGAAAAATATCTTAAAAGCCTATTATCTTAGCGTGAAGGAGTACATGTAATACTTAATGTTTTCATTAATGTTCGCTTTCAAATAAGCTTTCAAGTAAGTAAACACGTCTACTTGAGCTGGATAACTTTCACTGCTGTGTCCTTTAAGGAGATGAAACAAAAGGCTATATATAGTGACAGCACAACTACAGAAAATCTTCAAACAGGTCCTCAACACTAAGGTTTATTCTCCTAATGCTACCATCATCCAGGAAGTCATTAATACAATAACAAGCAACCATCACAGTGTGTACAGAATAACGGAGTTCAAAACAGCAGAGGAAAGGAGTGGAAGCCTTGCTGACTGATCAACAAGAACAGACATGGAGAGACAGACAGCTGTTGTCCTTCCTGTGGAGACAGAGGCTGTACCAAAGAAAACCTTCAGGAGGGTTTTGCCAGTATAGGCGGCTATAATCAAAACTTCAAGCCACAGTCTGACATATGCATACACACACACAGAGTAGCATGAAGCCACAGACATTTAAAAGCTAAAGAAATGTGTACAATATTTTATCTTCTCAGTTTGTGTATTTGGGCTGGTAGAAAACCTATAAACAGAAGATAATGCACTCTTTTGATAAATATGATGTCATGTGAGAACTTCCCTGGAGAAGGCAGGAAACAAACTTCTTGTATTCATGCACCTGCATACAAATTTACTGCCTGTTATTAAAAAAAAAAAAAAATAAAAGGTGGCTGTAGTGACAGGTCTATCGACTCACAAGTTTCTTTTCCTCCAGAGATAATGACAGCGTCAGTACAATATTCCCTCCAGGTTTCTTAACTTAAATGTGTTGCTTTCGGCTTAAACAAGCCAGTCTAATCAATCTTACTGTGCATTCTGCTTAGGTTACCCACAAAGAAGCCAAAGAGTTTCAACTGTGATGTGAGCACTTGCTAATTTGGAAATGACTACAAAACCTGTTCAAAGTAGCGTGCGCAGCTATGCAGTAATTATATCTCCTTTTTATTCTATTACTCTTGCTATTAACAAAAAATACCCAGAGACCTGCTTGAGACTACTGTCGTCCTGTCAATCAAGGGAACAGAACTGCACAACTGCAGTACTAGATGTATTAACAACCTGGTTCTGAAATGAATCAGTTTTGACTGCCGAGATAGCTTTTAACATGGCTACATGGCCTACTCAGCAGAGGGGATAAGAAGCAATGGGGTTCTGACAGCTATTTCCTTCCCTCTTTTTTAAGCTCAGATTTAACCACACTATTAAATACTTGTTCAAGTGCTCTGTCTGCCAGGCAGTATAGCCCACACTAGACAGACTGACAAGTGACTTGTTTCAGTAGGAATTTTTTTGCATTTTTCTTGGTTTTTTATTTTGAATTACTTGCATAAAGATTTGGTAGGTGGAACTTTCGAATGTGGTGAAACATTAATTGCACCAGGCGGGGCACAGGATGGCACTCATGCTGTTCACTCAACCATGGGACAAACAGATTTTAAAGTCTGCATTAAGATGGTAAGTACTTACTTTAGAAAATACCTTATTATAACTAGACTAAATAGTTGCAAGAGTTTTTGCTATAAGTTCCAAAGTAAGCGTATAAATTAAGAAAAGACTGCTAGTATGGAATTAGAAGGTTTATTGTTTAAACAGAAGACTATTGTATGTTTCAGCAACTATAGAGGTATAACATATACTGAAGCTGATACCAAACAGTTAAATAATTCAGCTAAATTAACAGAAAAACAGGCGCATGGTTTCCCCCCCGCCCCCCCGGGGACACATTCTACCCCCCAGCAGAG
>NW_009603330.1:9536-41247 GCF_000690535.1 Cariama cristata
CACTAAATTATTCTACAAACAATTTAGAAATCGGCAGTGTATTGTGGCAGTTCCATAAAAACAGCAACAAAAAAAATCCCTCTGCAAGGTGTAGGACAATGGTGTCTGCACAGCTAGATGGGAACTGGCTTGCATTCAAGACACAGCCATCATTAAGAGCAGCCTTGATATTAGCTACAGAAGACCTTCATAAGGCTCAGAATGGCTGGGATAAGCTTTTTGTCGATGATAATCCCCCACCTGCAAGTTAGGGTGTAATTAAAATGCTCTGTGCTTAAACAGACTGTTACCTGGCCACCAAAGTTGTTTTCTGGCATTGAGAAGGAAATCTAATTTGGGATATATAATACAGCAATGCATCTTTGAAAACATTTTAATATAATAATTTTGGCATAGAGTAATGGAATTTGAACTTGCAAACAAAATTTAAGAATCTCTGCAGAAAAATACAATTTAACAGCAACTAAAAGAGCAAACATACTTCTAGCACAAAGAAATATAACACATCAAGCAGTGACAGTGCCTCTGGGAAGGACTGTACCCACACTTGTAAGAAAGGCTGTATTTTGTTAAGAAAGGAGTTTAGTTCTGTAACTTCTCAGAGAAGCATCTGAGAAAGTTATACATCCAGCCATACTTTGACAGGAGGAGAGACTGAAAATGCTCCAGTTCATTCTACTAGTAGAACTGAGAACAGGTTGAATGGAGGTCAGCACTAAACACTCTAAAAGACCATATCTGAAGTGGTTTTTATATTCTTTTGGAGACAAGCTATTTAAAACACAGGACAAGCAAATTAGAAGCAAATGTAGTACCTCTTCAAATGGTTCAAGGTCTGCTACTGAACATCACTGCATGGGGTTGGACAGAGTCACTTGCTGTTGGCAGCTCCCACCTGCCAGTCCAGGAATGGATGTCTCGTCACCTGGTCCCAGTTCTCCATGCTTCCAGCTGCTAGGCTACGTTAGAAGACAGAGGAAAAACATAGTAAATCTATTCCTAACATTTTATATAGACAGCGTCTATTGTATTCCTAAAAGGTTATGCAGTCAAATGGAGAAGGTGAAGAGGTTTAGCCAGTCATATATGGGAATGAAAGCAGTTCCTAAGCGATTCATTACTGCATACTGCAACAATAAAGAAAAGTTAGATTTCACAACCAATAACCCATCGCAGTTATTCATGCTAATACAAAGAACTGATCAAGTTCCACAGTTTTGCATGTATCTCAAACCAGTCATCTCAAATGCCAGGTAAGAATTCCCCCCTCAAGTCCTCCAAAACTAACTTTAAACTGCCTGAACATGATACAAACCTATCAATTTAATCTCATAATAAACATCAATGAATGGGAAGAACCAGACTTAATATCAGTGACCTTATACAGCATGGAAAACCTTATGTTCTCAGAGGGTTTCTTCCATTTTTCGTGAAGTGGTTAGTGGCTCAAAGCTGAACTAGTAGTTGAGTTGGTCATGAACAGAGCTTCTCAGGGGTTGATACTAGGTCCAGTACTACTCAGTATTCTTATAAGTCATCTGGATAACACAATGGCATCAATTTTCACCAAGTCTGCAGATGACACCAAAGAGAGGAGAAGAGGTAGTTAGAGTGGACAGATAAGCCACTATTCAGAAACTTGGACAGGCTGCATGATTGGGCGAACAAGAATTGCATAAGACTTAGCAAAGAAAGTCCTGCACTCAGAATGAAATAATGCCAAGCAGCAGCACAGGCTGCTCCATTAGCACTGGACTACAAACATCTGCATTGAAAAGCTAAGAGAGAATTGAGTAGGGAGATCCCTGTGAAATCAGTTTGACCAATTCTCCAGCGCTTAGATCTTCCTCGTTCTGACAAGGCAGCACATACTTCCCCCTTTACAACCACGTAAATCTACATAAAGAAAAAAAAAAATCTAACGAGGAAAAAAATACAACAGAAGATTCTTAGACAGGATAAGTTACATCTAACCACGCACTTCAAATGCATATGTAAAAGATACTCTTAGAATACAGAGTGACAAAAAGTAGTAATTACATTTTAAAAAAAGCCATATAAATTGCAACATAAACACCCACAGTCCATTTCAAAAACAAAGATGAAGACTGAAATTACAGGACAGGATTGTGAGAACTGTGGAATTTTCTTCCTAAACTCTGTGGGTTGAGGCCATAAAAAACATCAGCATTAGTTAGCTGTAGAGCAACAGTTACCTGGAGAGTAAGATCCATACCCACTCTCCTTCAGCTGTATTTTCTTGCTTCCCACAGCTTTACAATTCGTGTTACATTTAGGAATTTATACTTTGATGGAATCACAACAGTCTGGCTCCCCTGTATTCCTTCCTTCTCCTCCACAGGTAACTGGCACTTCAGGAGCAGTCTATATGGAACCAGCAACCCAGCAACTAACATCCAGCACATTTTCTGACTTTACTTAAATACTTTTTACCAGTTGCTTTGTTTAGGCATTTTCTTTGTTTCAAATTTCAGATGTTACTGCCTGAAATAAACATGTTATCCCTTTTCCCTTCTCCTCTAATCAAACTCCTTTAAGTAGAATTCTATTTGAGATGCAAATATAAAAGGAGTATAGTTCAGTACTCCCCCCTGTGATATGTGAACAAAACCAGAGTCTTTCAAACAACTCATCTTAAAGCTAATTAATTCAGTCCCAAAAGAGAACAATCAAAACATAACAGTGAATTAAAAAGCCATCTCATGTGTTGTATATCAACTCCAGATTCCCTACTATTCTAAACAGATAAGAAACTACAATTAGTATACTATCATGAGTAGTATACTAGCATAGTATACTATTAAGAGAAAGATGCAAGTCTTTTAGGCATAGAGATACAGGGGTAAACAGACCATACATTTCTAACATATGAAACTGCATCGAGAAACTAAATTCCATACAAGTCTGGCAAGAGTTTTTATACATACAAACTGAAAACTGCTCTGAATTCCCACAGAGAGTTAGTTATCTGGCAAAAATGACTCACAGCTAAAATATTCCTATTATGAGAGGTCACTAATGCATTTAGTATTTCAAATCAGAACTACTTGTAATTTGCAAACAGCTCTACACCACTTCAGCTTGGCATTAGCATATCACTGCAGCTAAAAGAAGCAGTGACCAAAAAAAGAGAATAAACTGAATAATGCTAAAATATATCTAATAGGGGGTGGGGAAATCAGAAAATGCTTTGTATTTCACAAAGAATGTTTTTTAATACACATTCATTGTTTAAGCCTGCTTTAACACTGTCTTCAGGATTTTATAACAGGTGTACCTCAGTAAACAATTTAAATATTTGATTTTTACTTTCATGACATTAAAATGTGTCATGTCAAGCCCCAGTGAGCAGAAGAATGCTTGATGAGATGTGTGTACTTGGTAACTTGTTTAGTCCAAACAAAAGACTTGGAAGAACATCTTTAAGGCCTTTGTTTTTTGTGGTAGCAGTTTGAGCATGCATACAAACAGCTCTCCAGAACATCATCCAAACAAAAATTGGCTCAGACATTTTAAAATAGTTGTTTAAAAGGCAAAAATGAGAAAGAATTTATTGGACTCATTCTTGTAGCTTTCAAGAATTCATACCAGCTTCTAAAAACAATACTCTTAAAGACAAATATAGGCAGAAATCCAGAACACACAAAAGTGATGATAAAGAATATAATTTGAGCCTCAATTTCAAGGATTGTTTCTGCTGAAATTCTGTCTGATGAAACACTGAAAGTATGTACCATAAAATAGCTGTAATGCAGAGAAATCTTTTCTCACAAGGATTCAAGTTAGTTACAAACACATCACAGAATACAATGCCTTTACATACTAATATTCAAAACAACTTTAATTTTTCCACACAACTTGTATTCACTAGGAAACCTCATGTCATCACATTGCCTCGCCTTTTTATAGACAGGAAGTATTCTCTTCTCCTAACTTCACTCTGTCAGTTTGGCTCTAAATTTCAAGCAAACTGCTGATATACAGCATAGTTTGGAATGATGACTAAGGCCTTGTTCCCATCACTTGTTGCTCCAGGCAAACCTTAATACTGCAGGTAAGCACTACTGCATATGAACATGTAATCTGATATGAGATTTAGACTGTAGCTATTCAGTAATACAGTAAATAACTGCAATATTCATTTCTGAAGACATGCCAGAATCCAAACAATTTCTGGAAATCATTTTGGGGAAGCATAAAAATATGTATTTTAACTGTTTAGCTGTTGTCCTAAGTTTCCTAGTGTAAATTTATGGCACATACTATTCAGATAAACACAGCTTTTGCTCCTCAAACCTCATTTGTTACATCATCCTAAAAAGAAAATACATTTTTAAAGTAATTTAAAAACAAGTAGACACTGTGTGTTAAAAGGATTAAGTAATTAAATCCTAGTTGTTTCCCTTATGCACATTACACAAAGTATAATCTTAAAATATGTCAGAATAAAAGACTGAAGTGATTCTGGAAGAATTAAGAAAGCTGAAAAGTTATTTTTCTTGTTGTTAGGTGATATCAGATATTGCTGTCGACCACTGCTTCTTTCTTCAAGCCATAGTTTTTATAGAAAAGTCATTATAACAACAGGAGATACCTTTGACCCCTAACCTCAGCTGCAGAAGATTGCTCTTTTTTCGTCCAAGTTTTTCCATTTGAAATGTGTCCACTGAGCTAAGAAAGGGTTAAAGGTTTATAGAATGTTTCAGTTATGGAGCTATTTCCCCTGCCAGCTTGTTCTGGCTCCTTTGAAGCTGCAAGAAAGCCTCAAGATTTTTTTGTTTTGTCTTGTCCTTCTCCAGGCCATACTTATCACAGCATGGTTCAGCTATTCCTACTTCAGTTGCATTTTGTTGTACTTCATTCTCCACTTTTTCTTCATCATTCTTTGTTTGCAGTAATTCTTCTTCAGCTTCATTGTAGCCACACCTTCATTTCTAACAGGCTTAGCTGGATTGCCTTCTGTTTCCATAGCTACTGGCTTTCCCTCATAGGGTGTGTCTGATTGTCCTTTTGCCCCATTCATCTAGACACACATGGGGAGAGAATAAAAACAAACAAACAAACTAGAATTAACGATCTTAGCTCTGTATTAAGCACAAACATATCCAATCATCTTCAGAGAACTGCCTTCTACTTCTTGTCATTCCAGCCAGACTCAGAGGCCACATCTGGACTGGGCGACAGACCTGGTCTGCTTGCCATCAGTTGGATCTGACCAGTCCTGCCTCTTTCTTGGCTATGTGTCTGGATTTCCTTCTGGCAGAAACCAAAGAGCATGAGGTAATTAGGAACTGATGCACAACTGTGCCCTCATACGAAGTCAGGATGTGGCTAAAACATATAACAGGACCTAAAAAGCACCCCTCAGTCCAACTAAGCTAGACATAGTTAGCAAGTGGCTTTTACACAAATGAATAAATTTATGCTAAAGAGAAAAAACACTTGAAAATTTTCTTACTATTAAAGTGTCGTACTATCTGTTCAAAATGTTTAACCTGGGAGTGGGATCTTTGGAAAATTTCCAAAGCATTCACCAGCATTAATTACAAAGCAAGTTGCATTCCTAAAAATTTCCACAAAATTTCTATCAAAAGTTTCTTTGCAGACAATTAATTCTTCTTCTCATAATAAATTCTATTCTGTTTTTAAAACAACAGCAACAAACACATAGATGTTAGTGACTTTTAGGCTAGATTAATTTTTACTCATCCTAGTGATATCTGGAAGGAAGATCACATTCAAACATTCAAAATTGCACTCTGAAGAAAAGCAGAATAGAAGTGATGTGTAAGATTGTTCATTTTCAGTAAAAAGGAGTAAGCCATCCACACACAATTTTATATTTATGTTCGAGACACAGAAATTGTGTTTTCCTAAATTAAGGTGCTCCCATGCCTCTAGACACAGAATGTGTGCCTCTCTACAAAACAACATATTACTTTTATTTTAGAAACGGTATTGCGTATATATCGTTACGAAAGTTTTGCTGTATAGGAAACAGCATACCAATGTGAATTTAAGTTTCTGTATGTCAGGGAAGCTACCTGAATTGCAATAAAAGCTTCCTCAAAGGTGAAGGAGTTCAGAGCAACCAGAGACAGGGGATCAATGGCAATTTGTCTGACTGAGCTAACATACTTTAGAGGGCCAAAAGGAAACCTTATTTTTGCTGCAGAGAATCACTGTTATCCTTACATTACATGAGCTTTGTTTAAAGTTACAAACAATGAAGAACAGATCCAAGATGCTCCACTCTAGGAGCTGAAATCAGCAATCAATCAATAAAGACATGAAAGATTTCAAAGAGTGGCATGAGTGGACTTCCAGTAAAGAGTCACGTCATTTGGTTTTCTGTTTTGCCATACAATTATCCCACACCTAGTAATGTAAAAGCTCTGACAACTTTTTTCTGTGTGTGGCTGATTTGCTTACTACCTTTCTTGTCTGGATGAGATTTCAGGTATTGAACATTGCAGCTGAGTGCTCATTGTGGTCTCCATAGAGAAAGCACTAATCTGGATCCCTCTCCTCTACCTGGCTACTTATTTTCACTAAGCTGGTTAGAATTTCATATCTTAGGCCTCCAAGACATGTTGGTTTCTGCTGAAATAGCCCAACAAGTTCAAGATTTTGAGATCTTGGGGAAAGACAAAGGGACAAATGGAGATAAAAGTGGGACTGAAAAAACAGGAAACCAGGTTAAAAGGTCCATCCTGAAATTGTTTGAAGAAAAAGTACATCAACAAAAAGAACCACAGAGGTAAAATTAGAAAATCGTTATAAATGGAAATATTATATCTGTTTCAGCTGTACTGCAAGCCTATAAATTACAAAGCTTTTAATGAAGCCAAATGCTACATTCTTTTTGCCATCCAAAAGTATTATTAGCTCACGTTAAAGAATAAAAATTTCACTGTGAAAGGATTTTGCCAAATGGGGAAAGAAAAAGTGGGTTTTTTTAAAAACAAACAATCAAACCATTTAATCACAAAGAACTGCAATAAGAGCTCAATGGAATAGATCCTGACAGTAGAATTCACCTTACCAAATTTTACCTGTCTACAGTTGTGCTAATCACCTTCACTCCTGTAGTCATTAGAGAGAAAATGACAACTCTACAGCATGACTCCTACAATCTATTTAAGAGGCCCATCCTGGTGTGGAGATGCATCTTACAAATATTCCACTTCGCTTTGTTAACAGCAAAACAAGATTAAATGTTGTTTTTCCATACTGTAACATTTAAAACTAGGTGAGATGAAACTCACTTGTAGTATTTTTCAGGAAAAAGGTATTCCTATTCTTGGTAGTGGATCCAGAACTCTAGAGAGTCTCTCTGACTGCAAAAGGTGACAGATAAATATACTAGCTATATATCCAAGGGACTGAAATAGATTATTTCATAACTGCTAATGTGCTTTTCCATCAAGTGTGATACTGACCTTCTGTTTCCACACGGCTTCCTGGGCTGCAGGTGGAAAGGTGCATGGAACTCTTCCATGATTCATGTGATAGGGCAAAGGGAGGCTGGGATCTAGTGGCACCCATGGGACTGAAAGAGTGGCAGGTACAGTAGGAAGATCACAATGAGCTTTATGCAAGTTATACGATGCTCTCGTCGTCTTGTCAAAAGAGCTCTTGTAGATTGCAACTGATGAATCTCCCGCAGCATGAGTCAATAAATAAGAGCCCTCTTGCAAACTAAAAAGATAAAGTTCAAAAGGAAAAATAATATTTAAATGTTTTTGTATTGTATCATTTTTTCAGGATAGCTACTAAGTTTTTCAACGCAAAAGCAAAACATCTTTAGATATTTACTTATTAGCGCCTGTTTTATAAAAAGACTATAGACAAAAAAGCATCAGTTAAACTCTATTGATAAATACATATTAATTCATGTGTTTACAATGTATTCATAATGTACTAAGTTACCATCAATGTACAGATTGTCATCATATCCAACAAAGCATTTAAACATACACATTTAAGCAAAACTCCGTATTTGGCAAACTACAATTCTTTAACTAGCGCCTTACAAAGCATAATGCCTATATGAACACAGAGAAAGAACAGATGTGCTTTAAATATATGCACGATTAAACACGTTTGCAGGAAGATAAATGTCAACCAACTGCAAGTATCAAAAATCTTAGCCACAAATCACGAAGCTACAGAAACTATGAAGTGTGGGAAAACTCTTCTGTAATTTGAATTAAGAAGCTTCACACACGGTGCAAACCTGCTTCACAAAAAAATTAAGACACTTGCAGTCTGAAAGCCTTGAAGTGGCTAAATAAATAAAGAGGAAGGAGCAAGAGAAAGGTTGCAACGTTGTACAGAGAAAGACATATACTGTTGTAAGCCAAGCTAAGCAGAAGGGAACACAGGCAGTATTATTTCCACAGACTAAGCAAAATGACCAACAAAAACCAGAAGTCCAAATTTTAAATGTCAGCCTACATACACAATATTACAACTCACTCCTGTGAGCTGTTTAATCAGCTCAGAAGCATCCAGTGTCCTCTCTTGAATAAGTGGTTCATAAAAATCAAGTTCTTATTCTTTTGCATAATTTATACAAAACCTGTAATCCTTACCACATTTTTATGCAGTCCTGCATTATGTTATGCTAGACCTAAAATAATCTGTAAAATTCATGTATCTGAAGAAATAAAAAACAAATAAATAATCAAAGAGTAGATAAGCATTCTACAGAATAAATAGGACGAGCTGGGTAATGTTGCAAATAAATACAATGAACAACAATGGAGCACTTACTCAGACACTTTCTTCAAAATGTGATGAAGTATATTTAATGAATTTGCAGGCCTGTGAAAAACAACAAAAAAAATTACAAAAGTAATAGCTTACAAGGCTTGTTAGAGTTTCAAATTCATTGCTAAAAAAAACTTACTTAAAATACTCACTTAATCAATCCAAGTTTTTCTCTTAAAATTTCTGGAGAAATCTTTTCTAGCATAATAAGCTTTGATGTAAAAGCATCAATACGTCCTGAAAAATACCAATTGAATTAATACACTAAAAATAGAACAAATGCAAAAGCACAATTTGCAGACCTAATGCATTTTAAAATAAGGAATAAAAAAATTTTGCTCTTTTACAGCGCTGAAGTGAAAAGTATTTATCAATGTTGCACAATAATGGAAAGTAAAATGTATCGCTGCTTTAAGTACAGACATCTGTATTTGGGCTGTCTTTCTAAATCAGGGATATGCCCATGATTCCAGCAAATCTTATATCTTGGGTGATGTCTGGGATAGGCAATCTCATTTTGCCATGGCCTTAATCTCATCAGTTAGTCTGTATCTTCTCAAGTTCTTTTGATTGTTATTACTATGCTTCCTCACTGGACACATCATGAAAGCTTATCTTTTACAACAAATTTACTTTTGAGTTTAATACACTTGTTTTTCTATTCCAATATGTTACATGAACAATTGTGTTATTTGATTTTCTGGAGATTCTGTACTTTTGCCTCTTCATTTTTTTTCCTCACCTGAAAAATTACAATTTACAATTGAGGCCTTTTTCATGGCAAATCATTAAAAGACTATTTGTCTCTGAGATAGCTAGCAGCAACAATTCAAAGCTCTCCTCATCGCACTTTTAAAATAAAGGCCAAGAACAACACTTTTGCCCACTTTTTCACTTGATAAGCAATAAAGATTATTAGCATAGCTTGTACACTGATGTGGTAGCCATGCCTTACCTTCAGGTTCTCCGTCATTTTGAGGTTTTCCCAGAAATCTGTTCTATTCCAGCTCCCACAAGGAGGATGAGGAAAAGGCAGCATAATAAAATACGACCTACTCAGTGGAATTTACTGCCTTACTACAAATCTGCTCTCATAGGAAGTGTAAATGCTTCAACTGTACAGTTAAAACTGCTAAACCAAAGCATTTCACATTCCAAGCTAAACATTACTAGCAATTTGTTAAGTTATGTGAGTCTCATTTTAACAAAGTTTTAAAAAATGCACTAGGACAACTCATTGCTTTTAAACACTGTGCATTTGTTACTTTTCTTGAGATCAGTATTTTGTGTAAGACTAAGCAGCCAGGTTTAATATTCTGCATTGCTGACTAGAAGAAAAGAAACTTGAAGTCATTATAAAAAAAAAAAAAAACCACAAAACAAACCAAAACCCAAACCTGTTTGTGTTCTCCTTTCCTTACCAGCCTCTCCTCAAATCAGCAACTTCTCCGTTTCTAAACTCATTGACAGCATAGCTGAGAAAAAAAATCTATGAACTACTCATACCTAATTTATTTTACTGTATCTTATATTTGAGAAGTGACTGATTGAAAACACCTGACATTCAGTAAGTTACCCATACAGTAAGTACTTCTTTCCAATCCATTTTTCAAATAATCTTTATTTGGAGGCCAGTATTATCCTATGCAAGTGAAGGTAAACTATTCTTTTTGCAGTAGGTATTGCTTAGGCACTTCATGCAAATAAGTGAATAATAGTCAGGGTAAAATGTTCCCATTAATCAGCAAAGCTTATCACAACTTTATTTACTGCTTAGATCAAGTATCTTATTTGGGAAACATGTCACAGAGATTACTCCCTTTACAGAAGCAGGATTTCCTGTCTGAGTAGCAATGGGACTTAAATCAACAACTGAGCAAGGTGCTCTACCAGCAAGAGGAAGACAGCACTCTTAAGTCTGTTTGATGATAACATCTCTGCTTTTATGCAAACAATCACTACCTTCGACAGCATACAAAATAAGAAATTCAACTTAATATCACACCTTGCAATTTCTGCAGGAGGCCTAGTTACACTTCTGTTTTCTTTCTCATCTCCTGAGCTGGCAGCGCTGAGCTATGAGATTCCTCACTCAAGTCACACAGAGAGATACAACACTGAAGAACAACACTGGACAATTATGGGGCACAAGACTAAGATCCAAAGAACTTTCCATCCATACTTACTTGGCAATATAAAAGATTGTTGAGACAGTGGATTAAGTTTTTTCAAGATCCAAGAACTCCTAAGCAATTTAACACTGAGGTCTGCTACATGCTCAAAACTTCAATTTTAGAGGCCTCACTTAAGACCTATATAGTCTCAGAACTGTCTGAACAGGAATGCAAGTTGTAGGGACTGTGTTAGTAATGGTAAGATCACAGTTTTCAAACCTTTGTTCCATACTTTCACACTCATACTGTGAGGTAAATTTAAAAAGAATAATAAGTCTATAGTTCTATTTTCATTGATTTAAAGATTCCTTTATTATAGGACATGATATTTCACCTAAAATAATTCAAATTATAGCATGATTTGAGAAGTCAAGTCTGTCTTTCTGCTTATACCATATATATGATACCTGAGAGTAAGACTACTGCTATGAGGTTAATGAAAAAGAATGAGATATTCACCCCATTTTAAGTCGTCCATAACACGGCGATATTATGACCCTTAGAGAATTTTCCCTGAAGCTTCAGGACAAAGCTTTCTGTTGCAGAGAGCCCTCTAACTAAAGCAGAACACTTGCAACAATGTATTTTTCACAGCTCCCCAGAAATACAAACGGAAAGGTAGAATTTCACAGCTACCTTGCAATGTTTCTCTACAATAGCAGAAATAATCCCAAAATAGAACATGGTAACAGTTTCCTATTAAAAGCTGTGGCAAATGCTCTTTCATAAAATGGATTATTTACCTCCACATCTGTCTTTTTTACCTCTACTGAAAACTAAATGGTGGTACCAAAAATCTGCAGACCCCCATTTGCCTACCTGAATAAATCACGTATTCTGTCAGTATCAGAAATTGGTGACGTGCTGAGAGTCCAATTCCATATTTGTAGCAGACTTTTTTTTTTTAAAAAACAGTGGTGGGTGGGGGTCTGCACCCCACGCTAGGAGTACCACTTTACTGTGCAGAACAGTGACAACCCACAGTAATCCTGTGCTTCCTCGGAGTACGCAAAAGGAGAACCCCTGTGGACCCCAGGGTTTGCTGCTGGAAGAAGTGCATCCCACAGCTGACAAACAAACATCACTGGAATAACCAGTGTTTCTCAATCCCAACAAATTTTTCTCCCAAGTACCCACGCAGATTGAGCGTGTCGGAGGCCTGGCGGCTGAAGCCTGCCCGCCGAGGGCTCCACGCCCGCCCGTTTCACAGCCAGCAGGTATCCAGGAGAGACACTGAGGAACCTCCCTACCCGAAGGAGATGGCTCTCTATGCCACAACAACTCCTGCAGCACGCAGCCTGCTTTCTCCTGCGCTCCCAAGGGTCTCTAAAAAGGGGCGGTGGCTGGATGAGCTGTCTGCAAACTTCTGTGCCAAGCCATACCTTCAGTATTCCGTAACTGACGGGAGATTAGATAGGCATGCATTCTTTCAGTTTGTGTACTTTGTAAACGGATTAACCCTCTCTCTACAGTTTCACTATTTCCTCACATTGCTTGTGACTCTAGAGATGTTACTAAAACGTTGATAAAACTTTCTACAGGGGGCTAAATTTCAGCGCAATCCAGTACACTGATCTGCTTGTTAAAAAAGAAAAAAAAAAAGCATAAATGCTTCAGTACTGTACGTTAAGATATTATTAGAAATGGAGAATGGTGTGCATAATTATCTCCTCATGAGGATTTTTCTTTTTAGAAAAGGGAAAAATCACAGCAAATATTGCTTTTAGAATTAGAAACATCATTTCCACCAAATATGGACAGCAGACAGAGATAGATGCAATCAGCAAAACTATCACTTCAAATCTATTAGATTTCACATAAGCCTTATAATTCTATGAGAGGATACAAAGTTTGTATGTAAAAATGAGGAAAGAGAACTCAGCATTTCTAAAATAGTATTCTGATGTGAGCCACTAGCAGCCAAACTGTAATTCAGTGCACAAGTGGAAAGGTCAGACAACCACAGGCCACAACTGCTGCCATAACAACCATAAAAAACAGGCAATTTTTTCTACAACAGGAAAGCAAGGTAGTCCCCACCACAGAACATTCATTCACTGTACCAATAGGACTGATCTCACTCCGTAGCAAGTGTCAAACATATTCTAAAATGCAACTTGACTAACCACTTTGTTGCAGATTCTCCCTTTTAAAACCTTATTAATTACAACATAATTAGTATCAGAGAGCTCTCCATATATTAAGAGGGTTGTTAAAATAATCTGGCCACATTCTTTATATGCATAATATTCATTTCTCTACAGAACATATGTATCTTAGTAGACATAAAAACTTCCCTGGTGTTTAAAACGTCTTTGTACAAACATGAATAGAGCATTCTCTACAGGACATTTGTTAGCGAAACTTCCCTTGTAACGCTGCACTCCTAGTGTGCTTCGTTTACGTGATATAAGACTATCTTTCTGCTAATGTTTCCATGCTTTCTACCCCTGCTTTATTGTCCTTTTATCTTCTATACTCTGAATTACAGCTGTCATCTCTTCTACACGAGATTTGTAGTTTCCTGCTACATTCTCACTGAATGTACATTACTTCTCATTCACAGGTTCTATTACATTATCTCCTGCTTCCATCTGCTGCATGATACAGGACAAGGAGTATCAAGACCACCCCTTTGACAAGGATGTTTCAAGTCATATCACACATTAGGAAATTACATTTTATGGATCAGTTAGATATGGATAATGGAAAAACCTGGAAAATGTGTTTGTTTAGGTAAGATCATTCCGTGTTCAGAACTCCTGAGGAATATCATAGCTACAGAAAGAAGTTTTCAATAAACTTATGCCATGCATTTTTCTTCTTCCTGCTTGGAGTTTCATTTGTGCAAAGCCAGCGAATTATTTCCAGTACCTTAGATGAGAGACACATGTACACTGTTTTCAAAGCATGTAATTTCTCTTATTTCTGAATAACAGAACTTGGTTTAGCCCTATCTTGCTTGTTCTTCCTCATTCTCTTGTATCTTACTTGCCCACAGGTTATCAGTGTGGAAATCTGAAGATTATTGCCTGTTTTCAAAGAAAAATAAGTAACACTTGACCTTTTCCCATATTGCAAGCTCAAAGGCCAAGGTATCAGTATCCTCTGAGCCACATACCCGATCCTCTGTTCATTTTCTATTTTGGTATGTAATAACAAATTTATTTAAAATGATTTCACAAAATGGTAAGATGTGTTTATAGCTCACACTTATCAAGAAATACTGTTACCACTCCTGCGATAATTCATGTTGTATATGACTCATTAAAAACAAACAAACAACTTCACCCAAAAGCCTAAGATACTTTAAGTCATGAAAATTACTAACTTCAGAGAACTAAATTCACACTTACAAATACATTTGTCTTTGAAAGGCAAATAAATGCAGTTCTTGAAAACTGCAGTTACTGGATGCTATTCATCTAAAACCAAAGCTGAAATATCCTCATTCACCACTCAACAGAAATTTTAGACAAAGCGCTTATTTAAGGTAGATAAAAATCAAAGCCAAGATTAGATCATTAAAAATAAGTAAGGACACATGGAACATACCTTTAATAAATATTTTTCTCTTCTGTATTCTATGAATATTGAGACATACATGTTTCTTAAGAAAAATCAATACATGAACTTACCAACATAAAATATGCATTCAGAATGCAACATACTCTCTGTCCACAACTGACATACTTCACTTTCTGTAAGAGCTTCGACACCATAATAGGCTTGGTATTCTAGTTTTGGCAACAGGAATATTGGAGTAAGCTATAAAAGTGAAGATACAAGAAAAATCAGCACTTACTGTCCAAAAAACGTCCACAATTGAACTACATTTTGTAGTTGATAATCATCATAGTCTTCCACTGCAGTTGAAGCAACAAAGACATTTCACGGATTTTGTGTGATCGCTCACCTTCTATGAAACCCGCAGTACAAAGTCTGGACTACAAGGGCTCTATATAGAGGAAGGTGAAAAGGAAAAAAAAAGCCTAGGCAAGCTTTTACAAATAATAAGATTTTGCCGCTAAGTAATTTTTCCATGGAATCAAATTAATTTGCAGTTCCGGCTTCTGTGCTCTACTGCCCTCTGCAGGAATTCCAGAAAAAATACATTATTATGTTTCCGATTTGCCTATTATTAGTGGAATCCTGCCATTTATTCCTTTTGTCAGAATCTCACTTGAAATTAGAACTTAATGCTTGAACTCTCATTTGAAACCAGAGGCTAATCTTTGCATGTTAACACTAACAGAGAAAATATAAACCTCTTCTCACTGACAAATCACAGTTTAAATTTCATCAGGAATTTAAAAAAAAACAAACAACAGTGCTCAGTTTCTGATTAACAAACTAAGCTATTCATAGGCATTTATAACCAGCGGATCAATACCAAAGAGATGGTATTTCTTCAAACTAAGATGCTGAGCAGAGACTCTTAGCAAGTAATATCAGAGTTACAAGGATCTACTTGCATTTCAACAAAGCATAAACACCTCACAAAATGCCTGCCCACCATAATTCTGGTATTCTGCGGGAGGGAGCTACCACATCAAATTTGTTGAATGATTCAGAAGACTCTCGACAAAATAATAAATTATGGAGGATTCCAGAATAAGCTCTCCTTTGGATTACACTTGCATTTAAAGCATTTTATTCCTTAAGACAAATGACTTGCTAAGATGCATACCATAGTCTTTTCAGGCAGAATAGGATCTCTTTTTATCCTTAAATGCATCCTCTGTTGTTCATTCCATCTACTATTTCTCTGCTTAACTAGGCTTAATAGCAAGGCTGATTCAAAGTATTTATGATCATGAACATTATAAAAGCTTTGGGCCAAAAACCTAATTACTGCATTAACTTTTAAGAATAGTTCAAACTGACATTAGTTTACATGAGGATAATTACCCATGCATATTACTGTAATGCAGTTGTAGTAAAAAAATGTAGAATCACACTTGCTTATCTTCTAACCAAGTAGGTTTAAAGAAATCACAAGTTATGCTTCCCTCTCTTCCTACAGCAAATATTTACTTAAAACACACACTGTTGAGTTGCAATTAAATGCACTAATTGTCCGAGTGAAAAAGGAAATGCTATAAAGGATCAGGAATCCCAGAGATGCCAGTTGGGCACAACTGTTTTAAAAAACCCAATAAAACAAAACAGCTAACAGCAAAATCTGTACCTTTGGGGCTTTTTTCTTTTTATGGTACCGTGGCAATGACTTCACTTTTTGCACACTGCAACGCACAAGTAACAACAGATCATTCAAACTGAATAGCTTATATACAAGGTTGCCATCCTGAGGTGCTTTATACTCTGAAGGGTCTTCTTCAAGCATTTGTAGTTCATTTGGCAGCTTTCCTATAGAAAATAAATAAAACAGAAAATGACAAGCTTGTATATTCTTTACCATGAAGCCAATTAGCTTTTTTCTCCTGCAGTACGGGTTTTTTTTTTGTTTTTTTTTTGGTAATAGGATCTGGTTTGTTTCCTAAGATTTTGGAGTGAAAACCATCTCTTTAGGCACAAAAAGTCACTTAGGTATTAAAAAAAAAAATAATTAAATTTGGAAAATGTCTGCTATAACTTTTAAAGGGTATATTTTTAAATATTCATTGAATTTCTTATACAAACAGAGCTGTGCGAACCTGTTCTTGTACAAATAGAGTTCAAAGGCTGTTTTTTAAGCCACAGTCACTCAGCACAAAGGAGACAAAAATTTTACTTGTGATGAATGCCTCCTGAGAGCCGCCATCCATTTGTAAGTTACTGAAATAACTCAAGTCTCAGGTTTGGATGGTAGCATAAGCCTCTGTTCCAAACTGAGTTTGCTTTAACTTCAATTTCAATACTAGCATATGCAAAAGAAATACTTATTAGATCTCCAAGCGCAGCTTTGAGGTAGGTTAACAAACATCCCTGCATCCCTTAGAGATTATTGTAACAAAACATTTAAAATAAACAAGAATAAACTCCAACTTGTTTAAGAGTATTTCTTGAAAATTTAGCCAGTTCTGGTTTTTGTCCTGCAGGTATGTGGAATACGTGTCAAAACCACAACTACAAACAGGTATTGCTGTAGTGCTATGAATAAATACATTTAACATTAAATTTAGAGTTTATGTTCATCTTTGAACACATGTATACTGTTTGAGACGTTATCATCCCAAGTGATTGGTAATAAATTTTCTGTTAGTAAAATATTTAACTTAGTTCTGGCTTTCTGCAAGGAAGACATACATAGAGGTTTATCAATTTGCTATAGAACTTTCAATTTGCAGAATTATGCTTTCTCTTCTTTCACAGTCACACTTCAGCATCTTAGCACTATAGGTTTCACTACCTCTATTTAAAAAAAAAAAAAAAAAAAAAAAAAAAAAAAAAAAAAAAAAAAAAAAAAAAAAAAAGAGAAAAAAAAATCTATTCTCAAATACCTGAATTCCACACTCTGGCTTTTTAAGAGAAGGAGAAATAGAAAGAGTGCCATGCCGCTCAACCCTTCAAACTGAGGGAGGAGATATGGTCTTTTAGGGACTACTAAAATTCAGTCAAATCGATAAAAATGTAGGAAGCAATAACACAATTCCAGCTAAAACACAACTGGTGTTAACTGTTTCCATTACAGATTGAAGTAATTAATTAATTCCTATATGATCAAGTGCACAGTTAGTCAGAAAATACCAGAGAAACATGTTTGCCCACCCAAAAGCATTGATTCATTGGAATTAAATATCTGAGATTAAGAGTATCTGTCCTGATACAACCTGCCCGGTTTCTTGTCAGCATACCTAACACAAAAAGTGCTTCTAATTTCAGTTGTACAGAGCTCAGATGCAACTCAGGCATGTGAGAAAAACCTTAAAGTTCATGGTCCCTAGGATCTTCAAGGCTTCTGGTTCTCGGCAGAGGTCTAGGTACAGCATAGGCTCAATTTCCTGAAAACTTGGAGAGGTGGCTTGTACTAAGTCCTCATTAGTCTTCTGGAACAGATCGCTAGGAGCTAAGAAGCAATCACCTAGGAGTCTCAGAACTCAGACACCCAAATTTCAAGTTTTCTTTCAAGTTTTAATTGCATAATTTGATTATATTTTTCTTCTACAGAAAAAGTAAAATAATTCAATTTTTGATGGACATGAAACTATTTTTGCAGAACAGACTACTCAAATATTTGAATTTCTGAGGAAAACTAACTCATTTCACTACCAAATTATTTCTTTTCCTTACTTAAAAACCTTCTGTATAACAACTTCTTGTTTCTCTAAAGTAGAACAGTATTACACATTCATCTCTCTGGACAAAATGCTCGCTTATGTGTGCAAGACATTAATTCTCACACAAAGAAGGTATTGTTAAACAACAAAAAAAGTCATCTCTCTAAATATAACAGAGGTACTATTAAGGATGTTCCTCAGATGAAGGAGTTAAAATGTTTTTCTGTTAAATTTTACTGAAAATTTGAAATTTTACTCGTTACACAATGAACAGAATTACTTACTCTTTGGCACTCCCTGAAAAAGCCAAGTCCAGGTATTTCTAGACGAGCCATTGGGATTTGAGGCAGGGGCTGACACACTTTCTGTGCTGGAGGTCACGAATGGTTTTGGAGATTGAGGCACATGGGTTGGCATAGCATTAGAATTATCATAGCTCACTGCTGGCTGCTCGTTAGCTTTTTGGGAAGGTGACTTGAGAAGTTCAGTTTGCATTTTCAAAATCTGTCCGACAGGATCAAATTCTTTGGACAACTTTCTTGTAGGCTTTCTGGAGGCATTTTTCCCCTGATCCATGATGTCTGAGCAGTCAGTCATGCTTGATAATGGAATCTGGGTGGGGGAAGGTGATTTGGCAGTCTCTGCTGAGGTATGGGAAACAGTATTTGATACAGGTATTGCACAACAATCAGTGTTTTTACATTCTGTATCAATTATCAAATGCTCTTCATCTGTGTCACTACTGCATAAAGAAACGTAAGTCTCATTTTTTTGTGCAGCATCAGACTCTTTCTTGTAACTAACAGCATTAGATAGAGTACTCAGTTTTGTTTCATTGTCAAATATTTCTTTGGTCATGACATGCTGTGCTTTGTTCAGTCCTGCCTCCTCTGAATTAAAGCTTTTCTGAGATGAATTTTCTTCAGGGCTGAAGCACAGAATGCTACCTAATGACGGAAGCTGCATGCTGGCACATGCTGAAACTCCTTGCTCAGAAATGGTGTTTTTCCCCTCTTCATCTCCACTGTTTATGGTGGATGTATTTATTTTTCCCATTTTTAGGCCATGTGATAAAACTTTAGCAGCGTTACTAACTGTAGGAATAGTACTTTCCACTTTAGAAGTTCTTGAGAGCTTGACAGTTGCTCCAAAAGTTTCCAGTTCTGTAACATCATCATCAAAGTCCATCCCTGTGTCATCTGGAAGAGGAATCTTCCTGTAGTGATAGGTATCAGAAGACATCTTAACACAGAGAGGGAAAAAATAATAATATTTAAAACACTAATAAAACAAACCAAGAAATAGAATATGTTAATCACAAACAAGACATTGTCAAACTGAAAACATGAAAAATGTTCTACTAGCCACATTTTGACTGTTGGGACAGAGGGACAGTAATAAAAAAAAAAAACCCACAAAAACCACAAACACAAAACCAAAACCACCAACAACAAAAACACACCACTCCTGTGTTTAACGTGGAATATCTTAAGTCCTAGGAGCTAAAGGTCTTTCAGAAGAGAAATAAAGTTCATAGAACTTTTTCCACTTGAGTAAACTGATCAAAATACATTTTAACGAAATAATCATTAAAAGCTGTGATGCTGATGTAATAGAAGCATTAAAAGGAACTAGACAGACATTTTAAAACTAGGGTCCATAACTCAGCAGTAGAAAAACTACCAACAGGAAACGTAAGTTTTCCTTCATTATTATGGAACAAGTAACTTAGGATTTATAACATAGGTTTTTGGTTTTGTTTGCTTTTAAGAAGAGGTGGAGCTACATACATCCCACTGAAACAGACTGTCCTCAGCTGGTTTGTCCATCCATACATCAGAAATGGAAACGTAAGATGTTTTAGTTGCTAGGAAGTCCATTGAAATTTCATGGAAGACTTGGTTCCTCTCTCTTACTGTCATTTCCTTTCTCAGCAGAGGTGAATCAACGTAAACCACTTTAGCTGGTTTTCTACCTTTTCAAGAATGGAAAGAGACTGAGTATATATTAAAGGAAAGGAAAAAAAAGATTGTTGTATAATTTAAATAATAAATCTTTCAACTTCCAATTATGGTCAAATCCATTCCACATTCACACTAGAAGAAATGAAAAACTATCCTCTCATTTATTAACAACAGAAGATAAAAGTACATCCAGATACAGTGTGAATTATTAGGATTCTGCAGCAGCAATACACACCACATTAACAGTTGCTCATATCTTAAATGGAGTTCTAAATAGAGAATTTGCAAAATAAGAATTTAGAATTCATAATTCCTTATACTGCATGATATCATCAACTGTATTCTGTTTTCCAAAAAGATCTTTTTTTTTTTGCCTTTGAGGAACCTCTAAAAAAAAAAAAAAAATAATTTTTTTAAGTCTCATTGCCCAGAAGTGATGGTTGCAGTTTATGTTTCTTCTAATTAGTAACTATGTCAGGGCTCTGCTGCCCCACTCTTTTGTTTACACCTCAACACACTTACATATGAATCATCCATAAATTCATCCAAAAATAACAGCAATACCCTGCCCAATATTACACAGAATGCAAAGGCACATGGTGAACATAGTATTGCTGCTTTAGAAAAGAAAAAAAAAATAAAATCCATGGATGATAAAAATATGATTAATGCAAGAAGTGAGTTTCAGGGAAGGTGGAAGAAGAAGGAAGAGAAATCCTTCAAGAAGCACTATATATTGCTAACATATTCTGAATGCCCTTCAGGCGTTAACTTTGATCTAAAAATCAAATTTAAAAACTGTACAGCTGATATAAAAGGAGTCAGGCATACCTTTACAGACAAAGTAATTTAATTTCATGTAGGAAAGTGCAAAATTTGTAAGACTTGCAGATATTTGACTGCTTATTTACTACTGTCCAAAAGTCGACTATACAAATTTGTGTAAAATGCTCACAACATGGATATTCCAAGACAACAACCGTTATAAATACTCATGGTGGGAAAAAAAAACCCTAATGTATTAAAAAACCAAACTAAAACAACAACAACAAAAAAAAGGGTAACAAGAGAGGAAATCTATATTCAGATTACTGACAGAGTGCTTTGCAACTAAAGTATAGCATTCAGATGAGTTAATCAGTTTATTCAAAACATTTTTGTTGCAATTGGGAAAAGTGATCTCCATGTACATTCACTACTTATCTGTTATTCTATGATGTAAGTAGGTCCTTTTAATTCCAGGAAATGTTTCCTCTTTGTTTTTTCACAAAGCTTCAGAATTTTTTTTTTAGCTTACTGAAATCAGTTCACTTGATAATTTCAACAGCTTCATGCAGTTGTTTTCTTTTCAAGGAGCAGAGCTTACAGTTTTGAAAAGCAAAAGGGCATTTAACCGATTTTTCCCCCCGCTCTCAAGTGGAAAATAGCTCTATGTCCAAATTCAATGTTAACAGTGATACCTCTAGAGGTTGTTGCTGTTCTCAAGAACAAGGTGTAGAAAACCATGAAATGACCTTGCTATCAGCTTTCCTCCTTGAAAATAGAGGACAAACTCTAGCAATGGACTTTTAAAAGTTCATTTTTACAGTAACTTTGATTAAACTAAACATTTTTTGTTACAACACAAAGGTCTCTGACTCCTTATCAGATGACAGCTGAAACTATTAACTTCAGATTTTCGCCCTTTAAGATGCGTGAACTGAATAGGTCAAATTTTATTACTTTGTTTGATTCCTTAAATTAAAAACATGGAAGTACTTAAGAGAAACTATTTTCTTATAGCTGCATTCTAGAGTGCTGCTTCTTCAGAAAAGGTAAAAATCTGAGCTTATAATTACAGTTATGATTTTCATTAACCTTAGCTTCTTTTTTTTTTAAATAAATCCAAAATTAAGCTATTCTATTATTGTGTGAACCAAATCAGACTACCTTCTATCTTCCTACAGTTGGTTTTACTGGATTTTCTAATTTCCTGTTCTTCAGTCTGCTCGAAAAAGATTATGAGAATATATAAAGATCTTCATAGACAAAAAGGTAATTTTTATAACAAAAACATACTATACCTGCAACAGAGATCATTTTAATGCAAACTGGAATTTCCCATTGTTCCTTGTAGTTTAGTCCATGATTATTCAGTAAAGTAAATAATGATTGATTACTCAGAACAACTTGAGGACAGTATTTCAAAGCAAGTTTTTCTGCATTTGAATCTGAACTAATATCCTAAAGAGAAAAAAGTTAAATTTTAAAAGTTTTTTTTAAACACACACACACACAAATTTAAATTCATAAGAGAAACCCCAAACCCAACCAAACATGGATTAACCCCCCGCCCCCCCCCAAAAAAAAAAGTGCCCAAATACCACCACAGTGCCAGGCTTCAGAATTATGTGAAAAAACAACAAAAAATTCCCCTGAAGGTTTTTGGCTAATCTTATGCATCCAGCTTGCAGCATGAGAAAATGTATCTTCTTTCAGTTCATTTCTATTAATTTGAATTACTAGGCTGAATAGGAATTTGGATGATCGTGAAATATGGGAGTGCATTGCAGAAGAAAAAACAAACCAGATTTACTCACACATATACTACTACAGATCTTCTTATGAGTTAAGTAATAGCACAATAAACACATCTAACATTAAAGTATGGTTACAACTGCACAGTTGTTTGAATATAGATTACATATAAAGAATCTTAAAACAAATATAAAAACATGAAGAATACAAATTCAGAATTGAAATAATAAAATTATTGAACATTGTAAGTACAGGTTTCCATGAAAAGAGGAGGCTGGGAATGCTCATGAGGCAGGAGGAGAACATCAAGGACTAAGAAGATAACAGAAGCCCAGGAACACTGAGGACCATGAAAGAGAAAAAAGAAAAATATAGCCATGTTCTTTTTTCTGTCACCTGAGACATCATCAGAAATATTCTCTGTTTATAGCTATAACGTCTCTTGAGGCATATAACATTCTCCTGTGTCACCTCTGCTACCTTCTTAAGCAAAAGCGTCTTTGCAGTCACAGTGCCTCTGTTGAAACTTTGTCTTTTGATATGGGAACAAACTCCTTAAACTAGTGGATAACAAATTATCTGGAATAAACAGTCACAAAAAACGACTTCTACAGAATGAAAAACTCATTGATTTTCTCAGTGGAAGAACACAAACAGAAACATCGGATATTTAACGGCAAGGTGGAATGGAATCTAAAAATTGTTCAACTCAGAAATGGAGTTTATGCTGTCTAGCAAAAGAAATTCCCAGGGTAAGGTAACCTAACCGACTTTTCAGAAAACTAGATAGTCTAAAGTATTTTTTCTTACCCCCAGGACTTCTTTCTTAAATCAGAAGCCTTTACACCTACATGCATACATATGTATGTATACACACTCTCACACACACACACAGAGGTCAGCTTAGAAATTGCAAAGCAAAGTTTAAAAGAACACCACCATAATAAACAATTCTATCTAGATTTCACAGACAGTGTGTTCCAATTTAAGAACCTCTCTAATGTTTCATTGAGGGAAACAAGGAAGTCCCTTCAAGAGGCATTAGGTCCAAAAGGTAATAATCCAACTTTTGAAGAGGGCAATGTGATTGCTACAAATGAAATTCTAAACAAATAATGGTACAGGATATGTTGCTATGCTACAAGATGTGTAAGATTAGAACTTAATCTTACACTTAAAAAGAACTTAAAAAGAAGAAACTTAATGTTGCCACATAAAAAAGATCGAATTGCTCTTATCTACAAAATATGCCTTAAAAATTACAATAAAAAGGTTACTTACATTGTGTATAACAGAAGCCTTTTTTTCTGGAGTTATAATAGACGTAACACTTCTATAATCTGTGGGCAGTTGAACTGGCATGGTAGGGAAATCCGTTTTACCACGTCTTGCTGTACCCTTGAAGAAATCAAGCGGTATCAGAAAATAGCTTTAACTGACATCATGCTGACCCAACACTGCACTTCTTATAATGAAAAATACTAAGAATTTATGCAGATATATTATACAGTTAGCATTATAGTAAAAAAAATTACTATTAATGTAATCTTTTTATTGCAAACATACAGTGAAGGGTTTTAACGGCCTTACTACCAAAATAATTTCATTAATGTTTTCATTAAAAGTTTTAATCATAAATTATAACCCCCAACCCAGATACAGAATAATACTTGTAAAAAGACGTGAATCCTCACATAACACAATCTAGATGTAGTTCTAATTATCTGAAAATAACACCAAAACAATATGTATATGTAAGAGATTACCATTACAAGAAGGTTTTTTTCCAGCCTAAAGGTCAACTGTGTATGAAACTTTCCTCCCATGATACTCATGATCTCCTGGAGTGTGTAAAACTCAGGATACTTTTGCACATGTCCAATACAAGCACGCAAAAATTCCTAATATAAAAAGAAAATATTGTTTATGCATTTGTATCTTTCATAAGAATTTAATTTCAAAATTTTTTTTCTGCAGTTGCATTTCCATATACTTTCTGTCACGAATACAGATATATTTAGCAGATTAATGTTAACAGACTTGTTCAACTTTTCCAGCTAAAGACAGTATTTAAAAACTTAAGAGATAACAGTACAACTATATAATAATCTTGCAATCACTGGTATCCTCAACCCTTCCTATGCAAGGCTAACAACGTATGCACACAGGTTCAGACCAATCATAAAAAAAAAGTTTAGCACCGTTTGAACTCTGCTAAACCAGGTAATTTTTTTCTTTTCAGTTTATTTATCCTGGCTTTTAGAGGGACTAGTATTTTTTTGTGTTACTACCTAATTTACACCAGACCTAGGTAAAAGTTGCAAAGGTAAAGACAGAGGAAAACTCCGTATGTGTTGAAACTTGCTTTCATGTCAACTCTAGATCCTAAGATAATTTTTTTGATATCTGAATTATGTATTTAAGACATTTAGATTTTATTTAGTAGCTAGAATGAGTTATTTCTGCAAGTAATGTTTAAAACTAAATGTGTGCCTCCGTTTCATTTTTAACTCAGGATATCAACTTAACCATAAACAGGACTTCAAGTTTGGAGACACATTTTGTGACCAAACAAGATCACTTAGAAAAACAGACACAAGTGTAAGATATAAAATTATAAAGCCAATTCCAATTTTTGGAAAAAAGGCAAGATTTTTGTCCTCACATGTGCCCAAACCGTGTGTTAATAGGAGAACAAACTTATCCTGTGCATGAAAAAGCATGTAATAAAGTGTTATGGTGAAACAGAAATATTCCTTCTGAACTTAACTAAAGACCCTACTCTTTAGTAAACACATTCATTTTTCTTTTATTCTGTAAAAGAAAGTGATGTGGTACTTAACAGAAAAGACTGAAGTTCTAACAAAAAGTATGTAAGTAGGCCATTTCAATCAAGGCAGGACGCTATGAGGAAAACAAGCTCAAGCAAGGTAACTCACTGATGGGAAAGTTTAAAGAACCTGTGTTCTGGAATTCTTTTCCTGAAATGTGCTATTAAAGCAAGAACAATATATAAAGTTGCATTCATGTTTGATTTTAGAATCATCAAAGTGGATATTTAACATGGCATGAACTTGCAGATGATTATGATTAAAGCCTGAGTAACCTCTGACTAAAGAGACTTTGTAACATGCTACTGTGAAGGAAAGCTTAACATTTTGTCCAGTAGCGTGTATTTAGAAGCAGCTTGTTAATGTAAATGCACACTTAAAAAGCGATTTCTCCCTTCCCAAATATAAAGATTTCATTTAATTGATGACTAAATCTTTGTACAGTATTGCATCCAATGACCTCACTTATATCGTATTTTATTGGCTACAATAAACTGTGTGCCAAGCCATGCTGCAACAGCATAAGGGAAATGATGACTTCTCATGTCTCATCAGCAGAAGTTCAGAGAACATCAGATCCCATGAGCAGTGCCTACGTATCTTAGTCACAATTCCAATATGATTATTTATGAAAAGAAGGAATTAAACACTGTATTGGTAGTTACCTCAGTATAACGTAGTGCATCTTCAGAGATGGTATCATAATCTTGGGCACAGCTTTTTGCAGCATTTTGGGCAAATTTCATAAATTCTGCGACTTCATTGTTTACCACCTCTTTCATTTGCTGGAGAGGAAGGAAAAAAAAATTATCTATTTTTTAAGACAGAATGGAATCCTGTAATCTTGGTATGTAGCCAGCAAAATTTCTAGAGAAGTAGTACAGGTGATGGCATGAGGGAGGGCACAGATTCCATTTGCTGCTCAATTTGGCAAGTCTTTGCATATGTTCAGAGTCTTGCTGCAGTAAAAAAAAAAAAGTTTTTTGCAAGGCCCATTTCCTTAAAAGAGAAGAAAAAAAAAATAATAATCCCAAAAAGACAAACACCACCCTCCAACAAACGGCAAGGTTCTTTTGATCATACACTGGTGGTTTATAAAAGGAAAGGTTACAAGACATTGTTGGAGTAAGTTTACATGACACAGCCACAGAGATACCCGAGCTCTGACTTCATAAGCAATTACATTATAAGTAACAACAATGTAGTAGGTGCTGATTTGCCTAGGAATGACATTCCCATTGTTACAGCACAAAATAAAGGAATAAGCACTAACAAGAAAGCATGGGAAACCAAATGCAATGGCTCAAAACCATTTGCTGATTAATTACATTATACAGGATTCAACTAAAATGATACTTCCAACCAACATGAGACATAGCCTTTCGTTATTTAAACAACATAGCTGAGACTAAGCAGCAAGTGTGAAGCATAGAAGGTCAATGCACAGAGTCCTTCACATGCTAACAAAGAAAGTTCCCATTAGAGGGTGCTGTCAAAGATGACATCAAAATGTAACCATCTCCTAACATTATACAGGACTGCTACATGCCATTAAGAAACGCTAAAAATCACAGTAACATCAACTCTTAACTTCCTTCTAGTAAAAAATGTGGGTTATTTTGGGGGTGGGTGTTTCACCATAGAATCATAAAATGGTTTGGTTGGAAGGGACCTTAAAGACCATCTCGTTCCAACCCTCCTGCCATGGGCAGGGACACCTTCCACCAAAGCAGGTTGCTCAAAGCCCCATCCAGCCTGGCCTTGAACACTTCCAGGGAGGGGGCAGCCACAGCTTCTCTGGACAACCTCTTCCAGTGCCTCACCACCCTCACTGTGAAGAATTTCTTCCTAATATCTAATCTAAATCTTCCCTCTTCCAGTTTCAAGCCATTGTCCCTTGTCCTATCACTCCCTGCCCTTGTAAAAAGTCCCTCCCCAGCTTTCCTGTAGGCCCCTTTAGGTACTGGAAGGCTGCTCTAAGGTCTCCCCAGAGCCTTCTCTTCTCCAGGCCGAACAACCCCAACTCTCTCAGCCTGTCCTCATAGGAGAGGTGCTCCAGCCCTCTGATCATCTTCGTGGCCTCCTCTGGACTCGCTCCAACAGGCCCATGGCCGCCTGGTGTTGGGGGCCCCAGAGCTGAAGGCAGCATCAGCTATCAAAGATCTACACTTACTGTCAGTTGCTTAGACTACTACTAAAAAACAAAACAAATCCACAAAAAAAAAATCCACTTCCAATGAAATAATCAAATATACTTTCACTTTATATTAAAAATGTTATCCTGAATACTTTAAACCTTTATTACAATTCATAACACTATGTTAAAAGGAAATTACACCAAATTGAATTTAAAAACATTTTTGCTACATTTTCCTTAACTCTTTGTAACAAAAAAATGTTCTCTATGATGTTCATATGTACATATATGCACACTTACCAGATACGTGAATAATTCTCTTTGAGTTGCTGCATTAACTTGAAAATGGTGGGGTTTTCTTGAGTACTTAGTCATCAGATATAAGTATGTTTTCTGCTCCTTCTCACTCAAACAAGAGGTAAATGGATAGGGAAGTCTAGGTTCTGGAAAAGGATTATCGTCAGTTGTGCTTTTAGCCTTCACCTCAATTGGATCTGCAGACTGCATGCTACAAGTCTGCCTGTTTTCTGAAGAGTTTGCGAATGCCTCCATATTTTTCTTTGCCTCTCTGAAAGCAATAAATGAAAGAACTTATGCTTTTCACATACATATTAATATTTGTCAGAATTAATAAAGACAATCATGCAAGCCTAAACTTCAAATCCAGCCAACTGTACTTCGAGATATTGTACTATTTCAATTCCTAGTCTACGTCGCAGGAATTCTGTTATTCTGAAACTTCACCTGGACAATCAAACTAACCCTTAGTACCAACAGCAGGTTTGCCACTGGTTTATAGATGAAAAAAAAAAGTCGTATATATTAGTCTCTATACTCAATATTGAAGTGACAAGCTAAATACGAAACCAATTCTTTGTTCTGGAAACATCCATTAATGAAAAGATAGAGAGTCTCAACATTTCATCATTCACTGATGGCTGCTGTTCAGAAACAGGTTGCACTCAAAGGTCTAACTTACGAGTCAAAGTTATGATAGTAAAGGAGAAAGACTTGGCTAGAAAAAGCCATACCTTCACTGTAGTAGTAAACTAAAACTACTTAATTTTAACAGTAGGAATTCTGGATTTCAATGAAGAAATTCCTAGAAAGAGAGTACACAATTCAAGAGTTTCATTTTCTACTCTAAACAATGCTGAAATCAGTTGCCAAAAATAGTATTGGGCTAAGGTAAGGGGTGTAGCTGCCCTAACAACAACAAAGTAGTAAGTTATAAAGCTGGTTCTCAAAACAACTCAGTATATGAAGGCCATCTTAGCCTTGCTCTATTTAAAGTAACTGTTCTTAAGAGAGAAAATATTTAAGGTTAAGAAAAGGAACATTAACCACTGATCTTGGAAAAAGCGTATTTTTAAGATACAATTTCAGCAGCAGGAAAATCTCAAGTGTCATTCAAACCCAGCAGTATCACGTCCACAGTTCTTAATAATACTTCACAGCTGTCTCTCTGAATATGAAAATGTGTCCATCCTCGTGGCAAACTGGCAAATTCAATTAAGCTGCAGCAGCAACTAGATGCTGACTCAGATATGCCAATGTGGGAACATCAAGAAATTCTAGCAGCTTAAATTGGCTATATTCAGCATTGAATGAAACGGCAGCACATCAAGATCATTTCAGTATGCAGTGCTGTCACAGTCTTCATCAGGGTGCAAACCAAAATAATCTGACAGAGCTTTTCTGTCCATATTTACAGCATTATACTTTATTTGAGCTGACGGTATAAATTTTTCCCCTTCATTTTATCAGCAACCTGTCTTCACAACTTCTATGGTGAAAGAACATACATTGTAGTAAACATCTGTCAGAAACCCCAATATGAAAATTGACAAATTTCCTCCAGCTTTTAATTTGACATTTGCCCCAACAGGTTCCATTTCCCTTCCTCTTGACTACGGACACACAACCCAATTCCATCAATTTCTGAACTTTTCTGGTTGCAACCTCTCTTCTGGCTATAAACCCACTTCTACCATACACAGCTGAACACAATCCCACTCTTGAGTGTGGTCATGTCTACTCCAGAAACCCTCTTTCTACATCATCTAAATGAAGGATCCTACTGCAATATCCAGGGTACTCTGAAGCAAGCTGTGAGGGCTGTGCTCATCTCTGCCAGTTCAAGGAAAGTTGCTCCAACAGAGATGAACCAGAAAAGCCTTCTCTAGCTAAAGATGGGGGATACAAGGAGCCATGTGGTATAGACAGGTATTTCCCTCAAATGCACGTTCTCAGTGTCAGTTCATAAAAACACAGTAATTCCCCTTTAGAAGAAATTGCTTCTCCACATGCTGAACTCTCCACTTAGAGCACAGTAGCTACCTTGGTCTCCCATCTACGTTCTTTGTGGTGTGAGCATTCATCCACCATGAAACACTTGCAACTTCTACCTCCCTACAAGCTTAATGACTTCTTCAAAAAAACCCAATAGCCTAAATACAGTCCTTCGACCTTTGAAATCCAGCAGCATAACCCATGCTTTTCACTATGTGAAACAAATGTTGATCCTACTTCCTGAACTTAAAAAAATAAAAAGACATCAAAACAACACAAACAATACTATCTGTACCACCAGTGTTCACGTAATTTCATTTCCCATTCTTCAGCTAACACTCCATACAGTTTCTTCATTACTCAAGCAATTAACTGCAACTCCACTGCACCTAAGACATTGTTGGATCTATGTAAACAGTGTTGGCTACTTCCAAAAGATACAAGTAAAAAGGATTTCAATGTACGCTGTTGTCAGCCTTCTGCAAAGTGAGAAGGCATGGACAGACAGCAAGACATTAATTTCTAAAAAGTACTAGGTCTAGTTCATGGGTTACAGGATCCTTATCGTGACCAGTTAGGAGTTTGGGTCAAACTTAATCTCTCTTCAATATGTAAGAGAATGCATAAAACAACAAGCATCACCCCCAAAAAATAACCCAAACCCCATCACAAAACCCCCCAAATACCACTCCACCCTGCAAAAGATACGAAAGACCAGAGGTCCCAATCTAGACTCTTTTGAGACTCTTCTACTTTCAGAGGTTTAACCATAGGCAAAGCACAGACCAACTGCTGGATGAAGGAGTCTGTAACAAATTCTTGCATGCTGGATAACACGCAGCTTTCCCCCAAAACAGTAAGGGTATGTATCAATAAGATGATGACAAACAGCACAAAATTATAACATAACAGAATATACCTGTTTGATAAATGCCATAGTTCAGAGAGGCTTGGAGCCAATGAATATTTTTCATAAATTTCGTGTGAGAAAAACACTTCACTGCCATTTTTTGGTGAAATATCCCTGGTAAATAAAAAAAAAAAACAAAACACCAAACAAAAAACATTGCAACACACAAAAAATTAAAGGTCACACCTGCCTCTGTGAAACAAATAACAAATAAAAGAATTATTTATTAAAAAAAAAAAAAAGAAGAGGCTACCTACACAGTGTTTCCACATTCCCTCTTTATAGAAGCTACATATATACTGTGTAATTCCCTACTGGTTTTCAATAGTAAAATACATGCATTCTTCACAGTCCAAAAAGAACAGTTTCATTAATTCAGGATATAAATTCTAGGTATGGCAAGAGAAATTCTGATCGAGTTACACGCTTTCAGATGTTCATTAATCAAAACCAAACATGCGGTTGAACTTGCTGGAATTTTGCGAAAAATACAACAATATTGTTTTTAATTTTTCAGAAAAGAGATATTTTGTTTTCTACACAGACTTTTCTTTTTTAAAATATAGCCCTTCCAGTGTGCATTATACAATGCCAATCTTCCCAAACTATTTTGAATGGCACGAGAAAAGATTTATTTCTGTCTTCCTCACGAATAAACTAATTTAAACCCAACTCACCTCTCTAGGCTTAACAAGGCGAATTACTTCTTTGTAGCACTTTTCGTATTAAAAACAAGAACCACGTCACTGCCCCAAATCCATACTGTGGGTATGTACTACTTCACTGTTCCTCATTAGGAACGTACACAAACAGACCGACTAACTCTTCCTCAGGGAAAGCGCACGCGCCCCTCCCTTCGTCCACTGAGGG
>NW_009603331.1:0-13953 GCF_000690535.1 Cariama cristata
CAGTGCTAAGTTAACGGTTGGACTTGATGGTCTTAAAAGTCTTTTCCAAGCTAAAGGATTCTATGACTCTATGATTCTATCATTGTTTTGTTCTGTCCTGAGGTTTTCTCAGCAACATTGAAGTGGTATCTTGAGCCATTCCTCCTTGCTTGGTTTACTTCAACTCTTCATATTAAACTACATGCTCTGTTTGTGCATGCAGCCAGTTCAGTATGCTGAGGCAATAAATTATTCAGAACAGCTTCTGAAACACAACATTTTTCTAGATTGCCATTTCTTCAAGTTGTACTGAGCAAGACCCAGCTGATAACCACATTCAACCAGGAACTACTATACAACTTTACATCAGTAATCTTATCCTATCCTTACATAGTCTCAAAACAATATATATAGCGTTTCAGTCAAACAAAACTGGAAGATATTTGACAGATATTACCAAAAAGAAGTATTATTAAATCATATCCTTGACAAAGTGAATTGTCATGCATCTCCCCTCACCTCAGTGATTGTACAGAAATCCTGCTAATGTTGTTGGCTGCTGCAAAGAGGCAAGCATAGTCTTACCAATACAGCAGCAAACTGGAAATCCTCTCTGGGACAGTTTCAAAGCATCTCTTTGGGAAGCCCATATTAGCTATTATAACAGCCAGAAAGGTTTCTGTCACTGTTGACATTATTTAGGGCACCTGAGAGAGTTGTTATGGCTTCCTCTATTGAATCAGAGAGAGAAGGGGGCAAGCTAGCAAGCCCACGTGCTGGCAAGGAACCACTTAGAGCTAACCATCAGGATGTGCTAGGTGCTCCCGCAGCCCCTCTGCAGCCTCCCGGTGTCTGTGGCAGGACCACCGACTGGGTATCTC
The DNA here is from genome assembly GCF_000690535.1 of Cariama cristata. NCBI lineage: Eukaryota > Metazoa > Chordata > Aves > Cariamiformes > Cariamidae > Cariama > Cariama cristata. The sequence continues at coordinate 861 of NW_009603331.1, forward strand.
TCCCCACTGGACATTCAGGGTTCTTCAAATGAGTCCTCATCTTAGAGCTGCTGCTTGATGGAACACGGTCACCTCTTTCTAAAACACATTTGGAAAGGTTGAAGGATTAACTGTTGGTAAGTGTTGCATACAGGTGTAACTTCCAGGAGAATCCTGGAAAAATAATTGTTTTTTAAAGAAACAAAAGTCCTTCCAAATTCAGGAGGAATCCATTAAGGGAGCCTCTGTCATACTGTTTTCCCCTGCAGTCTGCCATCTCTGCTCTGTAAGCTGGTGTGCAGCATGTCAGGCCCAGAGCATCAAATCTGGTAGCCCTTACACAGGAAACTGGGAGACCTTTCCAGGGTCTGAGTTCCACACATATTTACATCATGCCTCTTTCAACACATTTAGGAAGATCTAAACCAAACCTGCTTGTCGGTTTAAAGCACAATGTTGATGGTCTAGTATTTGCATTGAATGTTACCTTGTTCAGCTGGGTCAAAGAAAGACTGAGATAGCACTCCCTAGGAGTAAGGGAGACAAGATGACTCAAACAGATAATTTAGGTAATTAAGGTAGTATTCACAGTGACTATCTTTGTCAGGATTTGGCCTTCAGACTGTAAGCTCAAAGACTTTTGGAGGAGGCTGCACAGTCAGAGGCATGGTCAGTACAACATCAGGAGACCTGGTCTCTGTGCACAGCACTGGGTAGTGTTAATGGGGTAGCTATGCCATCACCTTTCACCATGAGTAAATCTTTGGTTTAAGTAAAACTGGAGTGTTCTAAAGGAGATGTGTGAAAGCTCCATTGCTTTTGACGTTTAAAGCTAAAGGCAGTTGAACTCTGGAAATGGTTACAGAAAACAGTCCTTTACTGGCAGGAAGATGGATGATCTGGCTTTCCAGTTTCTCTTTCCTTGGTTATTCACTTATTTTTATTAATTTCCTTGTTCCATCCCTGTACTACAGTTAGGTAAATTATACTACACAGTTAGGTAAATTATCCTCATTATACAGTCACTACTGAGTGACAAGTTTGATAATCATTGTGTCAGCTTAGACCACAAGAGTTCAGATTCAGGCTGGAATAATTTGCTGAGAGGTAATATGGAAGTTTCCATAGCATCTGTCCTACATTTTGTCTGCTTCTGGCCTGTTTTTTCATTCTTCTTTTCACAAACACCAGAAGTTCACCAAAGAAGCAAGACAAGATAAATAGACGAGACATGCAGGGGGAAATAAATCCACAAAAATTTATTCAAAGACACAGTCTTTGAAATTAATTATGATTCCTTAAAAGATATGTATTCTTCTGTGTGGCTTGTAAATATTTTAATCAAGTAATCATATCCAATGAGAAAGAAATCAGAAAGTTCTAAGTCTGAATTTGCTTTATTCAGATTAGATTGAGTTAATTCAATTTAAACGATCAAAATTGAGCAGCAGTCAAGCCTATAACTACATTCTGTAACTCGGTCTGCAAAAGTAAGCTTCCTACCCTTATATTTGGATGGTTTTTGGATGGCTTAAACTCTGCAAAGTCTTTGTACCTCTTGTATTGCTGCTCCGTGCTTTGCTGAGCCACTCTGAAGCACTCTTCCGAGAGGTACTTTGCAGTTTTCATTAATGAAGCACTGGAACTTGGGTGGAATTTAAGCTATCTGCAAACTGCCCTGCAATAGTTCCTTCTTCTCTAATTCAGTTGTACAAGAGCAAAAACTAGTAAAGAACATATTAGAGTGAAGCACAAATTCCTTCTCCCATTCCTCCCATACTTTGGAAGTTTGTTCTTCTCTTTACCCTATGAAACTGAGACTCCAAATTAGAGGAGGAGAACGGTTGCAAACTTGTGATGACTTCTTCATGAGGAATAATACGGCTATTATTGTCTTCTTTTTGTTCATCTTCTGCAGGCATGGGCTGTCTACCCAGGTAGGAGAGCTGAGTGCTGAAATAACAATAGCCAGGGAGAAGAGAGTAGGAACTTGAGGGGAGGAAAAAGAGAAATGACTTGCCTAAGACAGGAGTGATACAGTGAGCTTTGTACATTCTGCTTTCCTTTGTGTGTCCGTGAGATTTGCACTTTCTGTATTTCAATTATACATTCTCTAGAGCTGACAGGTGGAAACACGGTGAGTTGAACTTTGCAGAGTTTCTAGTGTTTACGTGTATTTTCTGCCTGCTTGGAAGAGGAGTTGGAGAACTGCTGATTACTTTAGCAATGATGCATTATTATCAGTCAATAAATAACCACAATCAGCTCTTAATAATAAAGTCAGATAAATGCTGGCTTAGGGACTTTAATTATTAAGTTAAAAGAAAGAATATTTTATTAATTTCACAAATTTGAGGGACTAATGATGAACATAGCATTTTGTATAGCGTATATTTTTCTCTAATCTCACTATTCCTAATAATGTAACCATTTCCCATTAGGATATGACATTTGTTGTGTCCTACTTATTGTGAATGGAGGGAGCGCTAAGTTCAAATTTGTACCTTACTTCAGTGGAAATTAGCTGCATGGCTGTTTCTACTGCCAAACTATAGAAACTTTGGAAAATAACAGTAAAGTTATAACAGAAATAGTAACTTAAGGGTATGCAAAAAGATCACATTGAAGAGAATTGGTATATTGGAATCACGTAGGAAAACATGTAGGTACTATCAAAATGACTGTCCTTTACCTCTTCAGTATACTTGCATGCTGTTTGCATGTTTTAATAAACATGCATGATTCATTGTTCATTAATAGAGAATTAAAAAATAAAAATGTGTATGCCCCCAGAAAAGATGCACTTTCTTGCCACCATCAGATACTTGTCTTTCAAACCACGAGATTGATTTCAGCAGGTATCAATGGCTGCTGGGTTGAGATTGGAGAAAATACATGCACTCTGGTTTTGTAAAAAATATAAACTATTTTCAGCAGTCCCAGCTTGGACTCTGCCAAAATCCTCCCAAAGAACAGCTGTAATACGAGGGGACAAAAACTGTTGTTTTTCAAAAGCAAAGCTGATAAACAAACCTCCATGTGATGGGTGGACTAGCACTCAAAACATTCAGAGGGCTGTTTTGCAGTTGATCCTTCCTGTAGTTTAAAATAATTTGTGGTGCAGAATACCATCACTCTCCAAAAATGTATAGTATATGGTATATATTACCCATATAGTGAGATTCTGAGGAAATTCGAATTCCAGGACAAACTAATGAAGAAAATCAGATAATTAGTCAAAAAGACAACTCGCCTTGACTTTCAAGCTCTTTCAGAAAATTCACAAAGCACATTTCAGCTTGGAGCTGAATTAGGCAATATGAAATTACAGAAGGTCAGATTATTGAGTTCCATTGCACAGTGTGAAACCCTCGGGCTGTTCAAGTTACTGTGTAAAACTTTGGCCCTGAAGTATTTTTCATAACATTATGAAAGATCTTTAGGCTAGCAGTTTCCATTGTGCGACTATCTGCTGTTAGTGTCTGACAAAGGTTTTACGCTGCCCGTCCTAGCTGTAGCTGTCCTACTGAGAAAATACTGTGCTGCTGACAAATTTTGTTGCACAGCCTCGTCATTCTCCCACCTGCACTCATTAAGAGGCCCCACAAACAAAATTTTGGGAACTCCTGCTTTAGCCTCTTCATAAGTATTAGTGCGTGGTTTATATTTATCTTTAAAGCTCCAGAGAATAAATAGTTAACACAATTGGTGTATTATACTAAAAGGGGAGAGTAATCATCATATGTAACTTGGGTTGTGATTTTTTCAGATATTAACTCCTTTATTTGTTGTGTATTTGAATACTTCAGCATCGTATGGCCACCTCAGGAAACAGCAATATTACTATTGCCCTTGCCAGAAAACAAAAAAGATTATGTGTTTATGGTCTCACTAAGTCCATAAAAGAGGTATATCAAGATTCTTCTTTACAAATATTTGAAAATATCTGGAACCTGTGCAATGTGAGGCCACTCAAGTGTTTCACGTATCTCTACAGAAGTAGAGCAAAAGTCAACAGAAAATAAGCCCTAAGTCAAGGCTCTGATGAACTACATTCCTCTGTCAGAGCACGGGAATAGGCACCTGTGAGAATTACAGACTGGGTTTTAGGTGGGGGGAACCAGAAGAAAGATGCAGAAATCTGTTAATCTGCTTACCATTGAAATTCAGATATTCCTTCAAGGTGCAGATGGAGATTCTGGATAAAGTGTGGGATGGGCAGTAAGCTGAACAACTTGTGAGACTGGAAATTTGCGCAAAAAATGAGGGGACCAGGTTAGGTTGCATTTTCAAGCTTGTTTGGCTGATAGGTGAGTATTTGGTATGTTTTTCAAGTCCAGTAATAGAAATGCAGTATAGCAAAAAAAAAAAAAAAAAAAGAAAAAAAAAAAGAATGTTACTGAATTAACAACCATGCAAATTATATTTCATAAACTGGCAAAGTTTTTGAGTGGGAGTAAGAAAAATGAGTTACAAATTTCCTCACATGCACAAAAGTCCCATTGAAAGTTTGTGGCACTTCCTATACGGCATTTAGGTGCTTTTGAAAATCCTTAGGTAACATATGCCCAGTTAATAAAATCAGATTCTAGTGACATACCTAGGATCCCTCTGTCCTTCTTTGTGTGAAATCCCAATAAAATAATGTAGTACCCTGGGACCACAGACTGTCCTGTGATTTGACATGCCCAGGGATCTACGATCGGTTTGGTACTGCTGCATCACCAGCTATCATATAATCAGCAATCTGTGCGAACACCAAGGTCCATGTTTGAAACAAATTGACAGAAACTTAAAAACCTTTTTAAAATGTAGCAAACTTCATAAAAATTTTAGGATGATGGATCTGAGATTTCATTTTATGATATCCTTGTGTGGTTATTTTCTGGAGGAGAGAATGTCATTACCCTCAAGACTTTTCTTAACAATCACTCCAACTATGGATTATTTTAAATTGTATTAAAAATGGAAATAGACTGCTCTTACCTAGCCAAGTTTTTGTCCAAACTAAAAGTCTTGCCCAGTTTTGAATTATCTCAGAGCTCAGACTTTTGCAGTGCAGCGAAGAGAAACCTCCTCTGAATTAGCGTGGAGTTCAGAAATAAACCGGACAGGACATTGAGGCCAGTGCCTGCGTTTGTCTTCCAGAAATTAACTTCAGTAAAATCCCACCAGACTTTTGGATTGTATTACTAGGCCTTCTTTATCTATGCTTTTTATGGATTCTGAAATTCTCTGGCATTTAGACTTTCAATCCCGTGTTTCAAAAATCAGGCCTAGAATAGGTAATGTTTTAGTGTCAAAGATCTAACAGCTTATTTATCCTGTATATTTAGAGAAACATTCTCTGGCCTTAATCTAATCTTTGTGATGAAGTAGTGATACGGTATATAACCTACTGTAAGTTTTGCAGTTAGTATTTATTGTTCCTTTTCAAACAGTATAATGGTGACATTTCAGTAGCTATGTAATGACGATTTTGCACTGTGGCAAAAGCCTTTGCAGTTAGTCTGGGGACTGATTTACTTAAATTAAAATGTCAAAAAAACTGCTAAACCTGCTGAGAAACAACAGAATATAACTCTGCAACTTGCATGTATTTCATTCTATAATAAGTACATAATATATCGAGTCCAAGAGAAAAGTACTCCAAGTCAGTAACTAGAAGAAAGAATATACAGACTTGCTTTTTATTAACAACATGCCTGGCCAAGATCAGCGCCTGCACTGAGAGAAAGCAGAGTACCAAGTGTTTGGGCAACTAAGGATCTAGACTCTGAGTTCACCTCCAGCGGTACTTTTATCGGCTGTGTTATCAAAGTGTACTAAGATATTACGAAAAACTGTAGATAGAGGTATATGGAAAAAGATCATGTTTGGGAGATGAAAGATGATTAAACTAAAAAAAAAGATTACCCCTGGAAGACAAAAATATTCCACAGACCCTGTTGTTTGGTTTTTTTTTTTTTTTTCTAAATAAAAGTTGCAATACTACCATGTATCTCTTATGCAAGAGGTCTATCAAGATAGCCCTCCATTTTGTGATTTGTATAGCACAGATCACGTGCTGTCTTCATTTGCCCAAGCCTTGTAAGGACTTAACAGTTTTAGTCTTATCTTGGGGGACACATAATGCCACTGAGGGAAATTTAAAAAAATTAAAAGAAGGAAAAGGAATGCTAAAAGAGAGAAACAGGTTTAAAAAGCCTTAGTGGGAAACCCCCAGTATTCCAAGCAAGCAGTGACAAACTCAGTTCTTTCTGAAATAAAGGCAAAAGTGCATTATACAGGTTCCGAAAATGCTTTTGAAACCAAACTTTTCAGACATGACAAAGCTTGCATTTTGCATGTGAATGACAGACAGTAAACTCTAAAATTGCCACTTCAATGTTCTCATGTAAAACTTCTTGAAATAAAAGCATTTACCATGAATACAAACTGTAAATAACAGCAAACTCAAAAATAGCAGGAATTACTGTAAGTTCGAACGTGTACATTTACAGGTTTTATCTCAGATCACTTTCTCTTGTGTGCCATGTTTCCAGTTTTGCATAAAGTTCTTAAGAAGATGAGTTTAAGTTGCATTAAACAGAATGCAGATATCTAAGCTAAAAAAAGACCAGACCTTCTTGATGGGTGTTCTTTTCTTATTTGGAAATTGTGTTCAAATGGTTGCAAATGCTAAGGAGTGGTCACACAAGCAGCTCAGGACACACAGTATTTAATTCCAGTGCTAATTAAAATGAAAGTGTAAAAGCAGCAAGTATGAGGTTGAAAACCGGACAAAATTAAGAAGTAAAATTTAGTTTATGTGTCCAATTTAAAATTGGCAGTATATACCCAAAAAAACCTCCTAGGTATAGCATGGCAAATAAAAGCATTCAGTTTTGTCAAGGAAGTAATTATTTTTAAATTGGGGGTTACTCCAGTTCAGAAAAAAACTCCCCAAAGATTCAAACTTCTCCACGACAGTGAACGATTCCTTCGCCTGGGTGTGATATGTCAGGGGCCTCCAGCAGCTTGCTAGGTGGGCTACTATGGAGCTCGTATAGCTTAACTGGCAGGTAAAGGTATTTTCCCCAGAGGATGGTTGTCAAAATTAAGCTGTCTTTGAAAAGTAATTCCAGTTTGTTGAATTGACAAATATCAATTAAATTAAAAGAAAATAAATACATCACTTAAATTCCAAATGAAATTGCTATCACTTTGGCATTTTAAATTTTAAATTTAAACATATATTGGGTGGGTTGCAACTAGGCTGGTTTCTACATTGACTACCATTTTTTTTCCAGCACGGCTAAACTATATATTGATCAGTTTATGCACATTCTCACTCTAGGTGTGCTCTAGCCCACGTCCCCTTGCTGGTTTTGGTTTTGGTTTTGTTTTTTTTTAAGAAAAAGGTGGCAATGTCACAGCAGGACTATACAGAGGTGAGCAGGATTGGAGAGCAATTGGGAGAGCTTGTCACTTTTTAAAGTTTCTCAAGTGTTACGTTAAGACAGACTATTAAAATACGAACTATGATCCTTCCAACTTTTACCCTGGAATGTCTGGATATAACCCAAGTGCTAACGCAGTACATAAAGCCTTCTCTGCAAGGATATTGAGATACGCCTCTTAAACCTGCAGATCTTGCAATTCTACATTATACTGCATTTTGCTAGGAAGATTTTGCTTATTATTGCTCTTGTTAAGTTTCTTGCACTTCAAACTACACTTTTGAAACCTTGTTTGGGGTATACAATTGGAGGAACTAGCTGAAATCCTAGCCACCTTGAATTAGGCAAGGAACTGTTTGTTTCAGTTATTTGCCAGAGTTATGTCAATAGATCTTTTTATTTGGATTATTGCGGTTGATGGGGTTTTGCTAAAATATGTCATATCACATGGAACTGAAATATTTGTGGACAGAAAGTATCACTGCCGATAATCATCCCACAGCAGGTATTTTTTTCTCTTTTGTACAATTCTCTTAGTAATTCCAAGCAACAATGTTTTCCTGTTCTTTTTAATAATCGTTACTTTTCTAAATATAAATAAAGCTTACCAAGTACCTTAACATAGACAAACAGAATTTTCAAATGCTTCCAGTTACTGTCTTTCACAAAGAGCCAGGCAAGTGCAAATAACACTAAAGTACTCAAAATATAATGTATATTAGAATTGGAAGTCACTAATGGTTAGGCTAAACCTCTGCTTGATAAGTGAAACCCCGGGACAGGCTAATGCTTACAGCTTCTCCTGCCTCAGAATATCTTTAGTGCATTTGTGTTTTGAAGATTTTGCCAAACTCCTGTAGGCTTATAAAAGTAGCTGCTACAGATCAGTGCTCTCTCTCAGCCCCTCTCATTCCAGCAGAAGAGGTCTGAACCGAGGAGCAGGGAACGTGCCTGAACCTTCAGGTTCTGGTAAGAGTAGTCATTGCTATTTAGTGACCGTCACACTCTTACAGTAGGACAGATTTTTTTGAGCTCTGGGCCACATTTTCCAACCTTTGTGTTATACAAAAATATTTATGTGGTATAAGCAATATGTTTACATGCTCTGGAGGTACAGAAATTATTCTTTTCCTCCACAAATGATGCCTAAGGCTACTTTATCAAAGCAACTTTTCTTCAAAATTGAGATCAAACTGATGTGTTTAACAGAATGTTTTATGGTTTTAAACGGAGCTATCTTTTTCCCAAGCTAAAAAGGACATGCTAAAATTTGTAATCACTATTCTGTTTCTCTTTATCATTTAAAAAGCTATAAAAGAGTCTTCATAAAGTAAGATGTCCAAGGGGAGCAAAATACACAAGTCAGTATTTTGCAGTAATAATACAACATTTCCACATCACCGTTACTTTTTTTTATTCTAGCAAGACAGGGCTTCAGCTGTTTACAAATACCATAAATAGTTACAAATACCATGAATAGTTAAGTTTCTGACAGTTGTTTTGATCACCCACAGGGTATTTATGTCTGTTTCTGAAAATTCCGAAAACTTTAAGTAGATAACTAGCATTAACAATTAAAAATATAAGACCAAATACATACTAAATAAATTAATAAGGGATTAAGGAACATACGCATGCACATACAGATGACTGTGCTTGTGCATTAGGCGATGATCTGAAATTCAGCATTTCAGATGACTGTTCTTATGCATTAGGCGATGATCTTAAATTCAGCATTTAAACTCCACCTAATTCCTTCAGCTTTTTAGTTTCTGCATTTGCCGTGGGTATTCTTGCCATTTAGAGGAAAAAGAAAGAGCATAAACTACAGCAGATGATTATAGTAGCCACACCTGATACTGTGGCTTTTAGCATAGGCAGGCAGCTGGAACATATATCTCAGTTTACCAAATGAAGTGTAGTGAAAAATCAAACAGGAACAGAGAGAGGTGACTTGCAATAAGTGTCACTGGTAGAGCCTGTGGGCTGTTCAAAACTTTATCTAGAAGACTATATGCTTCTCCAGGTTGAAAGTTTTTGCTGGTTTTATCAAGGAGGGAGGAGTGAAATCTGATCTCTATAATGTAGGCAATTAATTTTCATCCAAAATGTAGATATTTCAATATCTATGGTTCCTGATTATCCACCAGGCCTGGTGGAGTAGTCTTGCTGCTCTCACAGTTTAATTTTTCCTCCCAGAGAAACTAGGGATGTGGGAGGAAGACAAGAGGGAGTGGGAGCGGAGGTGGTGCACACCAGGTCTTGCCTCAACACGGAGTTCAGGCATCAGCAGAATATCATCCGGATCTGGGTGTTAGGGAACATATCCAGTTTCCACATTATAGAGAAAGCAGTCTGTCAAATGGAGCACATAAATTCCTTATACAGTCAGAGGAAAAGTCGTTGGTGTCTTTGAAGGGCTCCAGAGGGAGATCCCTTCTGATTAAGTGCAGGCATTTAAGAGACGTAGACAATGAAAAGAAAAATGTGCCTCTTCACTCATCTCTCGCTTCCAAAAATTTACACAAGATTTATTTGTTGCTATGATCAGTGTCCTCATGTCATTCTGACAAGCTTCTTATAATTGAAATGCTGCAACTGATAAGCCCTCTCAAAACAGGGGATACAAAACATTTAAACTGAACAATGTACATGTACTATAAATAATACCTGGAGCTAGTTTTCTCTAGTCACTAAGTATAATGATATTTCTGATTTCAACAGCATACTCAAACTTACTGCCACCTCCCTTTAACTTTGGCCAATTCAAAACTTAAAAAAAAAATAAAAATTTACTGTTTGTGTTAAACTGTATCTTTAGTTACAGAGCTCTTTAGTTTACTTCTTCAATCCTAATGATTTTTTTTCCAGAAAAGATTTTCAATGATGTACTTATCTGCTGCAGTTTTGCCACATAAAATAATTATTTTTTTTTACATGACTGTTCTTAACCCACTACTCTTCCCTCTGATTGACATTCAGAAAAGAACTAACCACATCCCTGTCTTGATCCTTGGCCACTAGAGATGGGCTTCTCATGAAGTTCACTGAATTCATCGAGGCTCTGCAAGGAGCAACTTGGCAGGGCTGACACCTAAAGAGAAGCTGTTGAGAAATCCCTTTTCTTCTTATGAAAAAATACAACAGCATGTGGGATGAGTGACACAAATCCTATAAAATCATCAAATAGGAACTGAACCACCCATCACCTCCCTCAGAATTTCTTTTTCTTCAATTTTCTCCATCAGGGATTAATTGCCCTTCACGATGGAAAAAATACCAGTTATAAAATCAAGCGTCTTAGGGTAGGAAGTGAAAATTTATTGTCCTACTGTTTCTACAGAATTCACCTAATCACCCCAAGACAAATCTCTCTGAAAAGTAAAGAATTGTTCCAAAGTGTTTTTCTGATTTCAGATTACCACACGGACATCCTGCAGAACTAATGCATCCTGCTTTCCTTCGGCCTCCTGGCTCACCCCTTCAGCTCCTCCTCCTCCTCCTCAACCCACTCCCCACCTCGCAGTGGTTTTCCACCATACTCCAGTCCTCTCCCAGTATTCTTGCATTGTCTCCAGTTTCCACCTCCCACTATTTTCTCCACACTCATCCACATCTCCTCTATCTCCCTTTCTCCAGAATCTCCCCAAAATCCCCAGGATTCTGGCTAGAGACAACACGTACTTTAGCTATAGGTATCTTTGCTGGGCCAGTTAGCACATATATTCTCATGGGCAGCTGCTCAGGAACTATACGGGCTGATATCTCATCCTTAGCTTACAGTGGGCCATCACTTGAGGCTCTTGTGTCTATCCAGCCCCAAATTTTGATTAAACTTTGAAGTTTGATCTCTCTGAGATTTCTTCCTGTCTTTCAAACTGGCTTGAAACTATCTAAAATACTTAAAAGTTGTGGAGGGAAATGTCACAGCAGTTGAGGAATACCAAGACAGAACAGTACGACTCTGTTCTCTTAAAACACCAAGGAAAAAAAAAAAAGAGAGAGAGAAAATATGAAATAATTACATAAAGTATAATTACTTTACATATAAGTACCATTAAAATATAATGGAAGAAACTCAAAGGAAAAAATACATTTACCATTTTAATTAAAACTATAAATTCCAATAATGAACACTTAGGAAAAGTCTAATACAAAAAGTAAACAAAGCTGGAAAAGTAGACTATCCTGAAGGAAAAATTAGGGGAACTGATTTCTAAAAGTTATTTAAAAATATTTTGATTGATGTGGTCCAATATGTATGAGTTTTATTTACTAAGGAATAATAGAAATTGGAATTTTATTTATTATCATTCGTATTGAACCAAATGACGAAGGATCACAATTAAAATTAAGTTCCCCTGGCACGAGGAGCTGTACTGTAACGTGATTCACATTCAGGCTTCGAAGCCTGGATTCTCTGTTCTACCAGTTTCTCCTGAATGTCCTGATGTCAAGGTAGGAGGCTGATCCTCCAAATCGGGATCTGATGCTTTGCCAGGCTTCACTCTCGGTAATTAAAGGAACTGTGATTATAGCTTGACTTGGGCTTCCAGCATCCAGGATTTCTATTCTTCCTCCCTCCTTCTCCATATCCTTCCCTTTCATGCCCCAAAATGTAACGGACTTTGGCGAAAAACCTTTTCATATCACCAGAAATACAAAAAACAAGACTGTCCAAGTCTGCCCACTCAGGCTCATTTTAATATGTCAAACCAAATAAGCAAATCTTAACTGCTTTCGGAAATGTTTAGGTTTAGACATTCTTCTCTTGAGCTGTGCTGAAATCTAGGAGTTTGAAGAATTTTCTCTCTTGTCCAAAGTCTCCTTTTGTATTCAAATATCAAAGTTGAGCTCAGGCTGTCTCACCACTAACAAAAGTAGTACGCTATCCCAGGGCAAACTGCAGTACAAATGGTTCAAACACAAATATGATTTCAGAGTCGGGTGCTCTGAGAGCCAGTGTTGCCTAGCTTTGAGTATTTGGGTAAATTTTACATTAATAACTGTCTGACATTATCCGTGGAGTTCCTATTATTCGTAAGACTATTGAAATCAAAGCAATCTAATCAGATCTCAGCTTTAACATAATTATTTTCCTGAAGTTGAGCAGAATCAGCCTCGACTGAGTCAGCGTGATTTATTCTGACATCTGTCAGGTATGACAGAGGGGGAGATTGTCTGTGTAAATCATTACAGATTTAATTTTCAGAAATGTATGTAGTATTTAGATGTACAGTTAGCCATTTTTTAAGGGCAACGCTTGTACGGCAGTAACTGTAGCTTCGAACGTAAAAGCAGTAACTTCCCACCAGTGTATGCAATTGCAGAAATATTTCTGAAAATCTGTCTTTAGACGACTTTTAAGCCTTGGCTGCCTCTGCTTAGATGTGCCGAGAAGGCACCGGTGGCAGGGTCCGCACACCCAGCTCTGCACGAAGCAGGTCTTCCGAGCTGAAGTGCTCTTCCACGCTGGGGAAACTGAGGCACAGCCCTACGCAAGAGCCATTTTATGAAGGAGCAAAGCCAGCCCCAGCTGTAAGAGGTTTGATACCAAGACAAAGCATGGAGGAAAAGCTGGGCAAGGAGCGAGGCAGGGGGCAGCTCGGCGTCCCCCTCACGGCCCGGGGACCCCGGCGGCTCCTCAGGCTCGCCCCGGGAGGCGCTGAGGC
>NW_009603332.1:0-16251 GCF_000690535.1 Cariama cristata
TGGCCTCTTCTCGGCGGAGCCGGTGAGGTGCGAGCTCTCCCGCTGTTTTCTCCCGCCCGCCTTCGGTCAAACGCTGTCCCTACCGTACCGGCCGGGCTTTGTTCGATTTTTTTTTTTTTCGTCCTCCCGCGTGAGCAGCTCCTAGCGCCGTGGTGGGGGGGGCCAAAGGCGTCCGGGGCTTGATCCCGCCGAAAGAAGTGTGAGTTGCTGCTCTGCGGGCCCTTGTGGTGTGGTGATGCATGGCGGTGCCTGGTTAACGCTCACTCGGATCGTCACTTTTGATTGCCGTAGTGCTCTGTGGGTGAGAGGCTGCTCTTGGAAGTTTATTTTTGAGCAGTGTAAAAGACAGTGCTTAACTTGTAAAGGAAGAAAGACTTTTTCCCTCTTACTGTTTTGCTGTTGTCAATTGATTGTCAGTCTGGGTGAAACGTAAGAGCCTTCTTTACTCTCATTTAGTAAAGTAATTTTGTTGGCTTTTACAGTAGACACTCTCAATAATTTCTTCGGACAGGGCTCATCTTCGCTGCAGTTAGTCTGGGCTATACTGTGTGGGCTTTCGGTCTGATTTGCTGCTTTAGACACAGACTGTCTGGCCCCATCCTAAGTACAAGATAATCTTACACTGCTTGTACACTGTTACAAGGTTTATTCTGCTCACAGACCAACACTAGAGGGAATTCTGGGATCACACCCCAGGACTTCCCGTTGCCTGTCTGTCTGTCTAGCATGAACCTCTTCTCAGCTACTTCTGGGGAGGGAATCGGGGAGCTGCTGTATTAGCGTTTTTCTTAGCGCTGAAAAACCTGGATGTATCAGGTAAGTCACCAGCACGCGCTGGAGTGCACAGAATAAGTCTGCCCTAGAGTATTTGAGGCACGGACGGTGCCTTAGCTGCTGGAGTTGTATATTGTGGTTATTCTGCTATCGCTGCTCGTATGTGGGTATGGTGTTAGCGTGAAGATAGTTTATTCTTGCCTTGCTGGTAGCTTGTGAAATAATTATGCTACTACCAGTTGCACTAGCACAGATGCAGCTGTATTGAGCAATCTTACGCGGTTAAAAATTACTCTTAACGGTAATGTTGAATCACATGGATATTTTCACCTATAGCTTTGAAATAAGGTGGGAAAAAATGTTAGCTGCTTTATATGCAGTATAGTTGAAAAATAGCATGCTTACAGCAGTGATGTAGGGAGAGTGGGTTAAACGGAAAGCTCTTAACTGTCCTCCTTGTGTTCAATAAATAATGTTTAATGCCAGTTAATATCTTACTCTTGTTTTTTAACTATGCCTGTCTTGTCTGTGGTGATGGAAAAATATTTTAGCTTTTCTTCCCTGAGCCTACCTTTTACTTAGAACTAATGTTACCTTGCTCTTTTTCTGCTTCCCGCTTGTCAGGATTTGGTGGGCTTGAAACTACAAACTCCACTGCCAGTGGGTTTAATTTTGGGGGTTTCGGATTAACTGCTAATCCTGCAGTGAACTTTAATATTGGGAATTTCGGTGTTTCCACTACCTCAACTCCACCATTCAATTTTGGTAACAGTCTGGCAAGTGCAGGTAGATAATGCATAAATACTTGTTCTGTAATAAATGTTAATAGCAGGGGTCCAAGAATTACATTCCTAACTGAGAATCTGGTTTTAATACTAATCTTCATATCCAGCAAAGACTGGAGATAAAAGCTCTGAAAGTGGAATGGGTTTGAGAGCCATAGGCTTGTAGGGTTTTTTGCCTATTAAATTCTCAAGAAATAGCTGTTGAGGAAAAATAACCATGTACAAAATACTCAGTCTCTGAAATGGAAATGAATTGTCATAACCTACTAGTCTCACCCAGTCTAAAATTGGGCCTCGATTACCTAGCAAAACAGCAATGTCAGTTGTCCCTTCGGATCCAGGCGATCATGAACAATTGCAGAGCTGGTCCCTAACGCCACGGTTCCTGACATGAGATTCTTGGACTACTGCAGTCATGTTTTCCATCTTCCCCTGTGTCTCCTCATTGGCCTTCCATTGGCTGTCATGAATGCACTACACCTCAACAGTTTCTGTGGAGAAACAAATTTTATACGATCAGCACAAAATGGCATCCCTCGCTGTAATCTGTTTCCTAAATGCTGTTCTGTACCCTGAGAGAGCGTGCATCCCAGGCTCTTGTTAAGAGATTCTCTGTGCTTCTGGGAGGGTCTTCTGTGTGAGGGGGGCGCTGGGTATTGATTAAGAAAACCATTCATGGCCCCATGTAGATCCATCAGTTCTGAGCGATCAGATGTAATTTCAAGTTAAATCTTTTCAATTTCATATAAAAATGCTTAACTGTATGGATTTCTAAGGCTTTTACTTGTGTAGAATTAGCCTGTGGGGTCTCGTTGCCGCTGCTCGTATAGGAATTACATTCATTCCACAGTGTCATTGCTCCCTGTGTTAGCGTACTCTGACCTGTTTTGTGCACTCAAGGGATCTGATTTTGTGTTTATTTGGTATGAACACTATTGGACTGTATTTCTTTAGCTGAATTTGAACTATTCCAGAAGAGAACTTGAATACTTAATTTTCTTTATCAATTTGCACTCTTAGATCCTTTTTCAAGAACAGATGACTAAATTTGTTCTGAGTACAAAACTACCTAAAGATTGTGTCATCTGATGGTACTCCCGCTAGGGTTTCTCACTTGCTGGTAGGACTGAAACTTCAGCGTTACAGGGAACAACTTCTTATATACACTTGCATTAAGATGTTTGCTGAATGAAAATAAAATGCAATTGCATGCCGGCTTTGGTTTAAGCTTTTTATTCTGTATGTATACAAGAGGGTGGTATGGGTAGTAGGTCTACAGAGACCTTTTCTCTCTTTTTTTTTTCTTTTTTTTTTTTTGTATTGACCCGTGAGTTAGCAGTAACAGCATCTTTTTGACAAATCCTTTGTAGCAGACTGTCTTTCTTCATTTGAACAGATGTAAAAACAGCTTGAAATGGAGCGAACGTGGCTTTCCAGGCCAGACGTGCACAGCCTGCACCTTGGGCCAATGGTTCATTGGCAGCACTGCAGCAAAGAGATGGTGTGGTGGCATCCCACACCTCTGCAGCCTTGTGTGCTGCGAGGCTGCTCGGGCCGGCAATGCCTGTCTTGGCACAGCCGCCCTATTGAGCACCTCTTCTGGGGGGGCACACGGGAAGATGGGTTTCTCAGGGCTTTCTCTGGCATAGTGGAGCTGAAACCCTCACTTAGATCTCCTGCTAGCCAGTGGCGGGTTTTCCTGAAAATCTGAGGAAGGCTGAGTGCTTTTGCATCTGTCCTCCTCTGATAGTGGTTGAGCCTCAAAAGGAGATTTAGTGGGGAGGATGACAGGGAAACTAGGCTTAAAAAAACCCCCCACCTTGTAGAATTTTACCTGTGTGTAGAAAGAAATGGTTGCTGAGACAGCATTCCCACGTAAGCACGGCAATTGTGTGCACCCTAGCCTCAGGCTTTGCTTGATTTATTTCTATTTTTGCTCTTAAGAGGTTAGGAATGTTTAAAAAGCTCACAAAATGTAAGATTGTTTATTAAACACTTAGCAACAACATTGACTAGAAGTATTCCTGAGAGTGAATCTGACAAATACTATTATTAGTTGTGTCTGTCAGGAAGGAAAGCAGGTTCTGCTGGTAGAGGAATAGGATGTTAGTTAACTGCTGCTTTTTCATTTGCATTCTTGACACACCATAGATGAACTGGCTTTCTGGTCTTGTTTTCTCCCCCATTTCCTCGGACAATGAACTCGATACCCATGATCAATGTGGACTACATGCTTGTAACATAATGCATCCATCTGTCAACATCTCTTCTCATAACACCCCTTGAAGCCTGCAGTTTATTGTCATGTTATGCACAGCTGCTTCTCACAACGTGCTGTCTGCCTTACTTGCAAACTTTGTTTGTTAGGTGCGTTTGGAGGATTTGGGACAACTACCACCACTGCGGGACCAGCATTTAGTTTTTCTGCTCCCACCAATACAGGCACCAGTGGTAAGAGAGTACAAGTCTGAAAGTATTTGCATCAGCCCTTAACAACAATGTTTTGGATTCCATGGGTACTGTTCTGCTCTTCTTCTCAATAATTCTTTGCTTATTTCCCTAGGACTCTTTGGTGCTACCCAGAACAAGGGCTTTGGATTTGGTACTAGTTTTGGCACAGGAACTGGAACTGGCTTGGGTAGTGGATTGGGAACTGGGCTAGGCTTTGGAGGCTTCGGTACCCAGCAGCAACAGACCAGTAAGTACGGCTTTCTCTTGATTTACCCCTTCCTTAGCAATGAAAGCGTAAGACTGCATGCCACAGGCACACAAGTGGCGGGACAGAAGTACATTATAAAAGGAGGCTGTTAAACTTATCTCTTGATTGATGGAGACTTCTCAGAAATTTGGCTTTTGAACTGCCTACATTTGCATGCCTTGCCTTTTTCTTAAATTAGAGCTCAAGCAAGTTTCTGAGCTTTACCCTTGAGGTTCCAACAAGAATATTCACCCCTTCAGTTTGGCAGTGGTGGAAGTAGTTACAGAGTTGATGTTGGCAGTCATGGCATTACTAGAAAGGGGAGAAAAACAGTGCTGAGTTTAGTTGAAATGTGAGTTGGATAATCACCAGCTGCAGGCTCTGAGTCCACTGAAATTATAATAACAAATCTGCCCTTCAGATTTAGATATCAAAGGTGACAGATGATGTCATGGGTCAATACAGATGTCTCATTTAAAGAAAAAATAAATTTTTTTTTTCCTTCTGACTCAGCATTCACGATCTTCTGTTGCTGACTAAGATTGGCTGTAAAAAGACGCTTTTAAAAAGCATTATCTGATATTGATTGATTTATTCTGTGCATTTATTTTGCTTCTCAAAATGTGGAAAGACATGTACCAATGATACGCAGGTGGTACGTGTTAGCACGCGAGCCTGTCTGGGTTGGTAAAGGAGTTGATTTGTTTTTCCTCATCCAACACAGCATTAGGAAGCGGCTTGTTCAGCCAGCCTGCTCAGACACCTGAGGCGAACCAGCTGATCAATACAGCCAGTGCCCTCTCGGCTCCAACGCTCTTGGGAGATGAGAGAGATGCTATTTTGGCAAAATGGAACCAGCTTCAGGCCTTCTGGGGAACAGGCAAAGGGTACTTCAACAATAACATCGCTCCAGTGGAGTTTACGCAGGAAAACCCCTTTTGCAGGTTTAAGGTATGGAATTGTTCACCTGCCCACAAACAGTTCTGAAGCAGTTAGTTGCTCTGCTTGCTGAGTGTCTGAATGACTCAGGAGTGTTAAATCAGGTTTTGTTACTGTTAAGAGTATTCGAAACAGTATTTTTCCAGGTAATGTACACAGTTCTGATGTATGCTAATTAAAAGGTTTGAAGACGTATAGGTGCTGGAAATCTGGGTGTTGTTGAGGTACTAGATAATGAGTGCATATATGGATCGTGAAGCTAACCTTTTTCTATGATAGCATTCCGATTAGTGCATGTGTGGTTCTGAATCTCTGGAAATGAATTTTAATGTGTATTTGTTTAGGTTACAGTATTAGAGAAACTATTTAAAATAGCCTTCACATCTGAAAGAAACTGTTAACATCTGGAATAAGAACTTCAGGGGCTTTCTTCATTGCTTTGCCTACGTACCATTTTAAATACACCAGCCTTCAGCTTTCTTCTGCCTTTATCCTTGCCAGCACTAAAGCTGACTCCATTCCTTGTATGATATCGTCAGCAGTTCCAGATCTTGCTTCTCATGTCAACAAAGAAGATGTAGCTCTTCATCCTCCACAAATCTCGCGCCTGCTGACTTTCTTGCTAAGCTTCAGACTTGAAAGTGGATTTGGGTCAGGCATGGTTTTCTCAAGCTGATTCTTTGAAGTGAAACTTTCTAACCTGAATGTAGGTTAATACCTAATTAAGGCTAGTTTTGATTATGCACATCATGACACTTCTATAAAATCTTTGCAGCAACTGAGTGCCTGCATAACAACAAATGTTTGGCTTCTGTTGCATTACCTTTTTAGGTGTTACCTTGAGTGTTTTGTTGACAATGCACCTGAAAGCTTATTTTCTTGTAAGTTGTGCCTGAAATGGCTTTAGAGTTCTCTGGGCTTTGAAAAATTGCAAAGTATAAGTTGTGTGATGCAAAATCAGTTATTTTAGAGTTTCGTTTACCAGAAGGAGAAGTTTTCCTTTCAGGTTAGATAATGCCTCGTACTAGGTTTACTTTTGTCTCTATGACTTGAGTATTACTAATGCCATTATGAACTCGTGTACCTTAAGCGAAATACTGAGAAGTTCCATGTACACCAGCAATGGTGGATGCTTGAGAAAAATAGTGGAGAAGGTGGTAGCACAGGTATCAGAGCAAAGCATCGTAAGCTAGTTTGGTTTATTGCCTCTGTAAGCATCACATATCTGATAAGAATGAAGCATCACCTGAAGGGTTTCACATGTATTCAAGGAATCCACTTGTACACAATTCCAGCTCTAGAAAAAATGAGAAGCATGCAGCTCTTAACCAAGAAAAGTGCTTCTGTCACTGTTGTGTTCCATGAGGGGACAGCCCAAGCAAAGGAGGCTGATTCTGCGAGGCTCACCATCGTGGGGAAATACCCTCTGCTGACAAAGACCAGGCTCTTGGACATTTCCCCAACTCATTTCTCTCTTCAGCTGAACTTGCACAAGCAGAAAGGCACAAGATGTCCACATACATGCAGTGTCAGGGCCTTAAAAAGCACCTGCTGTCCAACAAGTCACCAGCAATAAGTTGGTGTGATAGTTCATAGGCAAGACGAGATGAAAACTGCTGCTCTGCTTTTGCTTATAATGACTTAACAGTTTAGATCTTCCTTACTAGTCATGTGAAGTTTACACTGGAGCCGACAGGGCTTTTTTGAAATGGGGAAAGCATGCTGTTACTTAGCACAGATGGCAGCAAGTGTTCCTGTATTAGATTATGATGTTGAATTAAACATCTAACCTTACTACAGCTTTATCACAGCAAGGATAAAGATAACATTAAACTTTATAAGCAATTGTACAAAAAACCACCATGACGCTTGCTAACACAAGGAAAATTGGCTGTCCCAAATTCTTGTGTGAGAACCTTACTTGATGCATGTCTTAGCTAGTAGAAATATTCCATGCCCATGTTTTGACTTGTACTGCCAGGCAAACTGTCCAGATCTACAGTAGGAAAATGCTAAGAAATCCATAAAGATGTATGGTTGCCGTATCTTTCAGTTAGGTTGTGTCAGTAGCTGTTTTTCATTCAAACATCTGGAAATGTAATGTAAAACTCTTCTGGAACTCTAGTAATTTTTCTGTGTTAAAGTCTGGTCCACTGGTTCCTTTTGCAGCTTAGAAAAAGTGTAAATTTGTAAAATGTTCCTGATTGATATCAGCTCTGAAGTAGTATAAATACCCTGCTGAGTTGGCATCTCCCAATCCATAGCTTTTTTTTTTTTTAAGATGGGGAATGGATACTTATGAACTTCTTGTGAAAAATCTGAACTGTTTCAAAAGCTACTCTACTGGTGGCCTTGTGAGAGAACATTTTAAAGGGTGATTGATTTTATGTTTCTGTATCTCTGAATACGTTGTAACTTAAATTTTGAACCACTTGCTCTAAAAATTAAGGTGTTTAGCCTCTCCCCTTTATGCCACATAGATACGCTTTTGCTAAGTAATATATCCCCAGTTTTTGTTCGTTCATTTGCAGGCTGTGGGTTACAGTTTAATGCCCAACAACAAAGATGAAGATGGCTTTGTGGTCTTGGTCTTTAACAGAAAAGAAATAGATATTCGAAGTCAGCAGCAGCAGCTTGTAGAATCACTACACAAAATTCTGGGAGGAAACCAGACCCTCACTGTCAACGTAGAAGGTGTTAAAACAATGCCAGATGACCAGTATGTGAACTTCATGCAGTTTTGCTTTTTTAACTGGTATTGCATGCTATAAAGGGTTGGCGCTTACTCTACTCTGTCTCCCTTTCTCCTTAATTTTAGATCTGTTCATCCTGAGTTTGATTTCATGTCTCTCATTCCTTCATGTTGTGTTTTCTTAAGGTGTTAAGTTCAGTATCTTTCCTGTGTATGTTATGTGCTTTTGCTGGAACGCACAGCTTAGGACCTCAGCTCGGGAAACAGGCTTCTCCAGGCCTTGCTCAGCAGCAAAAATTGGAGATGAGGATGCTAACCATGCAGGTGGGAGAAATACTTAGGAGCTGTGAGGTATTCTTCACTTGGTCATGCATAAGGTGGAAGGGCGTTGGGGTGTACAGTCATAGTGTCTTTGCAGTGTTCCATGTTGCAAATGTTTGTTT
The DNA here is from genome assembly GCF_000690535.1 of Cariama cristata. Lineage (NCBI taxonomy): Eukaryota > Metazoa > Chordata > Aves > Cariamiformes > Cariamidae > Cariama > Cariama cristata. The sequence continues at coordinate 8,332 of NW_009603332.1, forward strand.
CAGTGGGAAAGCTGCTCTGAGGCTAGTTGGGCTGGCTCATTCTGTATCTGTTACGTCAGAGTGCTGTCTGCTTTGACTTGTTTGGAGGCCTCAGGCTAGTCTGCCTGAAGTACTTTAGCACACTGACATTTCTGCTTCTTACTTTCCCACAGTTTGTTCATGCTGTTTTAAAGACCAAAGGTTCTAGATTATTCTTAATGTAGTACTCATATCACCATGTAATACGGTTGTTAAAACTGGGGGTTTTAACCTTTGTAATTTTGCAGGGTCTTTACAGCTTTTCTCTTTCTGCCTTGCTGTGTTAAACTCTGCATTTACCGGTACTTAATATCTCAGCTAAAGGAAGGTAACAGTCAGCTGGGAGAAGTGGTAACTTTGATTTAGGGTTGTTCTTTATTGGGTTAGTTTCTATATGCTTCTGACCTTTTTTTGACAGTACACATGTTGTCTTGCGCAGGACAGAAGTGATCATTTACGTTGTTGAGCGCTCACCCAACGGCACTTCGAGGAGAGTTCCCGCAACGACCCTCTATGCCCACTTTGAACAAGCCAACATAAAATCGTCCCTGCAGCAGCTGGGTGTCAGCCTCTCCATGGCCAGAACAGAGCTTTCCCCGGCACAAGTCAAACAGCTCCTGCAAAACCCTCCTGCCGGTACGTGGTCTGGGACTGCGCAGGGGCACGGTTGGGCCTCCGCTGAGGCTTTTTTGAGTCTCTGGGAAAAAGGCGGGTGTCAGCCCACTGGAAAACACCTTTTAAAACTCCAAGAGTTTCCAAGGCACTCTGACATACTGACACAGTGGCTTTAATTACAGCCGGTTTTCCCACTGAAGCGCAATGTAGTCTACCGAGACAGTTATGATTTATCAGGAGTATGCCACACAACACCATACTGTATAATTGAGCTATCATAATAAATAACTTCAACTTGTCCAATTTAAAAAAAAAAAACCAAGTTAAGTATCAGAAAAATAATGTCCTATATTCACTTCCTAGTTTTCAGAGGGGTCGCTTAGCCTGTACGTGTGGCCACAGTTAGTACCTATACAGCTTTGGTTTAGAGTAGTTAAGTGCTGTTCATGCCATTGCATAGGATAATTGTAGCTTACTCTCTGTGTCTATACAGTATCCATCCCATGTAGTACTTGCAGTGAACTCCCAGGAAAGCAGCCTGTGGTTCCCAGCAGACAGTATGTAGCATGTTCAGTAAGACCATAGGGTTTAAAAACACAGCAAAGGTTATGATACCGGCATTGCAAAAAGAACTTAGCTTACTCTTGCAGAAAAAACCAGACACAAGCAGCAGTGTTTTCCAGCTGCTGCAGCACTGGGGAGAAGTAGTTACTCTGTGCACAAGCAGGTTGGCTTTCTTTAATATTGGAGGCGTATCGTAAGGCCTGCGTAACAATGGCTGGGCACAGCTTGTTAGTCCATGACCAAGAAGGAAGCTGAGTTTGTAGGCTGGCTAGTCAAGCAGTGAGATGTGCAAGAGGTGTTAGTGCTGAGCTCTAGAGAAGCAGTCACACCCCGAGCGATGAGTTTTGGTATAAAGACAATAGGTTTTATGAAGAATGACCTGGAGTGTTGTGCAGTGGAAAATGTTATGGTAGCTGACTGTTCTGGTCTCCTCTTTAAGCTGGCCTGAAATCATTAAATTACTGGCACTTTTTTTTTTTTTTGGCATGTTTCTGTCTGGTCAGAAAGTCAATTGCTTCCCTGTCAGCGTTGTCTTTTTTTTTTTTTTTTTTTTCCCCTAGCATACCTAGGTATGTGCATTTAATATACTGATCTGATTTGCAGTGAGGTTTGGAGAATGTAATAACTTCCATCGTGATGTTGATGGACGTGTACAATTAGACTGCTTTTATTTTACATAATTGCCTGATGAAGCAGTTTATGGCAAAACAAGCAACTATTCTGTCAACGGATAGAATCCTTAGACAAATCCTGTTAGGGACCACAATAATTCCTACTGGGATTACTTTGCCAACTGGTTTGGTATTTTGATCACTTAATTACTGAATTTTTAAAAATTTTTTTTTCTAATACAGTAAGCAACTTGAAGAGGAAAGATGGCCCAAGTGTAGCCTACAGTGGAAACAACAGGAGTTTTTCCCCTTGAAGTATGGATTGTCCAATTTGATGACCTATGGGTTGTTCCTTTCCCATGCTTTCAAACCAGTAGAAATGCTTGACAGCCTTTTGGACTGAGCTTGCTGCCACAGTCCGGGACCAAGACTTTTAAGAACTACCCTTGTTTAATTAACCTTAATTTGTGTAACAGTCATTCAGGTTAGCGTAGTTCATACGGTTTGTGTTTTTCCTAGTATTTTTCCTGCTTAACAGCTATTAAGATGTGATATTTATTCAGATCTATCTATACTAAAACCTCATTTGTTTGTTTTTTTTAAGGTGTTGATCCTATTATATGGGAACAAGCCAAAGTTGATAATCCTGATCCTGACAAGTAAGTCTAATAGTCTGTCTGAGTATTTCAAAAAGACTTGGAAAGGGGAGAAATATATAATATTGTGTAGTACCCTTCAGGTAACTTGTAAGAAACTTATTAGATAGAGAATAAGTTTGTCAAGTGCTGATCTCATTTGAAGCAGTGAGGATGGCTAGAAATGCCTATCTAATCCCTTTACCTATTTAGGTTCTTAAGGGTTGTCAGGATAAAGAGCATTACTTCGAGTTGTGGTGTCCTCCATTATAGGGACTAGTTTTTGTGACTTATGGTTTTGCAACCATTATGTTTTTTTCTCTTAATTCCTGCAGGTGAAAGTGTTGTACCCTTGTACTCTCCAGTGGTTACAGATAACTTAGGCTGATTTCTTATGAAAAAGGAACAGGTTGTTAGGAATAGTGAGGACTCTAGAACTTAGTAAAACAAGATATGTTTATGTATTGTCTTAAATTATAATAGATTATCTGTAACGTTGGATTATATTCATAATTATTAATCCACACCACGTGTCTAATATAAAAACGCATTGTAAGAAATATTTGTATTCTTGTAGGCTTATTCCTGTGCCAATGGTGGGTTTCAAGGAACTGTTGAGAAGATTGAAGGTCCAAGATCAGATGACCAAACAGCATCAAACTCGATTAGATGTAAGGTTTCTCATCTTTATGGTGACTGCTTGCTGTTGATGTGCTATTAAATGAGTCTCCCCCCATGCCTCCTGTGTGGTGAAAACTAAAACTGGGACCAAGTGCATGGGGCTGTGACTCTTTATCACTATTTCCTAATATATTCCTTAATTACATCTTTTGGCCAAAGACTGAGCAGTGTGTTTTGGCTTTTGTTTTTTTTCACAACAATGAGCTTGCTGTGCTGTTATAGGCTAATTCAACCCAGCTGAATTAAGTTGCACTGGTGTGGACTCTAATTTGGGACCCAGTTTTGTGGTGCCTTCTGAAAATCCCAGTTGCATATGAAAATAAAGAGAAACCAGAACAGTAGAGGTCTAGCGAAAAGCTTCCTGAAAACATCTTTGGCAAGGACGCTAAGTTGCTGGACTGAATACTGTTTTGATGCTCCCGGTTTCAAATAAGGACTCATGTGTTCTGATATCAGAAACTCTGGTGACTTCCAACTGATTTCATCTCCTCTGCAGATAATATCAGAAGATATCAGTGAGCTGCAGAAAAACCAAACGACAACTATGGCAAAAATTGCACAGTACAAAAGGAAACTAATGGCCCTTTCTCACAGAACGTTACAGGTAACACAGATAGTTTAAATAACTCGTTCGGACACACAGCCTAGTGCCAGAAGGCAAACTGAGAGGAGGCAGGATGACCTCTGCCATCTTGGGCATGGCCAATGTTGAAAATGAAATTCTGACTTCATCTAAATGGTATTGATTTAAGTAACAGGCAGAGCTGTCAGGGAAAGCTTCAGGTGGGCAGCATGTCTTACTACTTTGGGAACCTTCTCTCTCACTTAGATACCGTGGGACTGCCCTGAGGTCTTGGAGCAGCACACTAAATGACAGAACAAATTTGATGAGACATGTGCTGGAGGAAGGGCAAAAAGACATGTGATGGGTAAAGAGGGGGGCAAAGTCTTCTCTAATGAACCTCAAAGGCTTCTTTTGTAGGTGTTAATAAAGCAGGAGATCCAAAGGAAAAGTGGTTACGCCATTCAAGCAGACGAAGAGCAGCTTCGTGTACAGTTAGATACAATTCAGTGTGAACTTAACGCACCTACACAGTTCAAGGTGAGTAGTTAACAGAACTTGGCTAACAACTCTGGTTTTTATTCACAAAAGAATGTAAGTTTTCCAAACCATGCATATAGGTTTGTTGTGGAAAGCTTTCAGAAGAGAAGTCCAGCAGTGTTACTAGGTTGTAGCATCATGCTCTTTGCTGCCTGACTGATAGGCATTTAAGTATTTTTGAGTTCTGAGAAGTATTGGAGTTGTTTGCCCTTTGCATGTCTTCAAAAAAAAAAAAATAAAATGGAATGAGTGGCAATGCTTCCTCTCCTGGTGACTCAAGGAGTGGTACAGGCTGGAGCTCTGACAGATATAAACGAGCTGTGTTTGATTTAAGCCTGATTCTCTTCCCAGGGCAGACTGAATGAGCTCATGTCCCAAATCAGGATGCAAAACCACTTTGGAGCAGTGCGGGCTGAAGAGCGCTATTACATAGATGCAGACCTCTTAAGGGAAATCAAGCAAGTAAGTATTACTGGGTAGAATCCTGGGATACTCTTTGAACTTCATAGTTTAAGCCAGCTATGCACTAACTTGGGAGACTGATCTGGAATGTCATGATTTCGTAATTGATGGTGAAGTCCTTTTTATTGTTCTTAGTGACAGTGCATCAAGGTGGTATACAAAACCACTCTATGCAGTTAGGCTATTAGTGTGGAAAATGCAGGGTTTCCTTCTTCCAAAGAAACTATGCCCGGCTTTTCAATGTGCTAAGGCCACCAATCTTTGAGAAATATTACTTAAAATCTGTGAAGTTGAACTATGCTCATGCTGGTTTTTCAACTATCATCTGCAGCATCTGAAGCAGCAACAAGAAGGCCTGAGTCACCTTATTAGCATTATAAAGGATGACTTGGAGGACATCAAACTTATAGAACATGGGCTGAACGAGAGCATTCCCATCAGAGGAGGAGTCTTCAGTTGACGTGGTGGATGCTGCTGGGCTTACACAGAACATGTTACTCAAGGTCATGGTTCACCTTCCAAGGCTAAAACTGTTGAGGTAAAATCACGTATCCTCTAGGAGCAATGGTATTTTGGCTGTTATCTTTAGAATTAGCAAAGCCTCTTCTCAGCTTTTGAACTTGACCTTTGGAAGGTTTATATTTTATAAAGCTGTATATGCTTTAATAAAAGAAGGAAAACTGAATCTGTTCAGATACTGGTTTACTATAAAACTATATGTACTATTGTACATTTTTTCCTTTTTTTTTCCTTCCTTTTTTTACAACAGCATTGTCCTAGAAATGCAGTGCCAAGGGAATTGTTCCACTTGTGACTTGTTCCACTTGTGACTTGGTTTGTGGAAAGCTTAGCCCATTTCTTGTTTTTGTCAAAACAATGAAGTAACATCATTATGTAAACAGCTAATTTAAATCATTACAGATAACGTATGTCGCTGTAACTATGACGGTCTCTGCAATACCAGTTTACTGGGGCAAGCTGCAGGAAGTTGATGTTTCCAGTTTCTGTCCTTCCTTCCGACTGCAAGGATCTGAAGGTTATGTTTTTATCACTTTACATATGTGAATTATACAAAGCTTTGCTGCCCCTCAAATAACAACAGAATGTCTAGGTGTTGTCTTCTGCCTTTTTTTAATTGCCAGAGAGTAATAAATTCAGTCTGACTTTGTAATAACTTGTGCATAGTTTGGCTCTTTCTCAGCTACATCAGCAAAGCAGTGAAACTGCGAACAACTGCAGGTTAATGCACTTCCCTCTCCTCCAGGCACTGCAGGTAACAGGCTATCAAACCCGATGCCACAGAGCTGTGTGGCAGCCTCAGTCCCCAAACTAAAATACAAGGTCATGTCGCTTAGATCCTACCTGGTACCAAGTACTGCAGAGCAGGTGGCTACTACATGCGTTGGAGAGACAGCTTCCCCCCCACCCCGCCAAGTTGCCTTTTTTCCCTCATTATGGAGGTCACTGAAAATAACTGAAACAAAAATACATTATTCTCTGTAGTAGGAGTTTGTACAGCAGAAAACTCAAACAGGGTAGAGACAGGATCATTTTGTTCATTAGCCACCAAAAAAAAAAAAACACATTTCCATTCATAAAACTTGAAAGATGGAAAAATAGAAATAGAGCCTCAGCGTGTTAGAGCCTGTCTTGTGCATTTGAGAGAGTATTTTTGGAAGCATGGTTCCAATTAACAAAATATCTCAAATGTGCAATACAGGCTCTAGCAGGGGCCTCCTCTTTAGAAGAAATTGAGTGAGACTAGACATCTCTTTTTCAAGGGCCAGGGTAGCAATCTCAGTGAAGTCTTCTACCATAGGGCCCCTGCTAGAGTGACATGCTAGTGCTGCATGTTTGAAATAAATACGTTTTTTTTTTTTTTGCAGACACTTCAACACCCCCTCCCTTTTTAAGCTGCAGTTGTACCATGCTTTGACAGTATTGTGAACATGCAGCATAGGTGCTCTAGCAGGGGGCTACTTGATCCTGCTACCCTGGCCTTTGAAAAAGAAGGAGTCTCAATAGCTTTCTTTGAAAAGCCCCCCTGCTAGAGACAGTTATGCACGTTTGAGAGAGGTTTTTTTTTGAAGTGTTGCTCCACTGCACAGAGTAGCTTCAAACTTACAGGACAAACTTATCACAGCAAAGGAACAACAGAGGGGATGCAGGTATTGTCACTGCAACAGCACTGCTGCTAACAAACAAACAAACAAGAGAAGGCATGAACAGCCCAGGCCCAGCAATATAGAAAAACTGTTTATTAAAAGGAAAGCTGTGCTCTAGCAGTTGCTACCTGGTTAAAACACAAGAAATACCTTTACTTGCATTTTACTACACTCGAATAGACCTGTAACATTTCATTATGTACATTGACAAGATAAACTAAGTTGCATCTTCCCCTTGAGCAGGAATTCCTACTTAAAACACAGCTCCTTTTTAAAAATGGTCAGAATTGAAGTGCAGCTTATCTGTGTTACCTGTTACCTTCCCCAAATGGATCACAGCTGTTGGCTACGGCCATCACTGTTTTCAGCCAGTCAGTGCTACAGCTACCTGCCTTCCCTTCCCCTGCTTCACATCTGCAGGCATGCGCTGCGGTTAGGTAGGAAGCGGTCTCCCTGGCTTCGCAGACAGTCAAGGCATTGGATGTGGCAACCCTCCCCAGGTTCTCACTACTGTGACTGTTTGACAAGGCGGAAGGCTTCTAGGAACTCGTTGAAGTCGATGTTTCCATCCTTATTGAAATCAATGCTGCGAACTAAGTCGTTGATGCCGTCATCCGTGAGTTCAATGTTCATGTGCGAGCTGAACAGCTTCCAGGTTTGGTGGAATTCCTCAAATGAGATGAGACCTGTGGAGACGGAAGGCAAGATCACCACGGGCACTGCTGCCACTCTGTCCCCACTCAGCATGCAAGGAGGGACTCCTGCTCAGGTTTGAGCTCTTGTCCCACCCCTGCTCCCCACACACCCTAAAAGAAGGAAAGAAATCACTCATAATCTACATTTCACATGCTGCAACTAAATTTCCTGGAGAACACTGGCTAAAATACAACTTCAAGCAGGAAAGCGACATAATACAATTTGGGAGAGCAAAAGAAGGCAAAGACTGTTCTATTTTCTCTTTCCCAAAATAATTCGGTGGAGATGACTACTTGAAAGCAGCTAACGTTCAAGATCCTGAGTACACTGCATTATTGTCATTGCTCTCATCACAGTTTTTGTTCTGCTGA
>NW_009603332.1:16282-46377 GCF_000690535.1 Cariama cristata
AGGACAAATAATTATTAATTCTCTGTCTGAACTGCACACAGTCCTTCAAAATGCATCATGTTTGTGGAAACCATGAAATAAAAATGCCTTTGTGCATACTAAAGGGAGCCCAAAAGTAGAATGGAATACAAAGCAATGGCCAACACCCCCTGCACACCTGCTTACCTGAATGATCTTTGTCTATGATCCTGAATATGGTCTCCAAGTTGGATCTGTTTCGATAAATGACTTCCAGCAAGCTCGACTGGATGTGCTGAAAGACAACATGGTCACACTCCTTCCACCCTTCTGACAGCTCTCTGCTTTCTCTGAGCAGTTACTGCAGACCCTCGCACAAATAAAAATGTTTACTGATCTCAAGAGTTTGCCAGCAATGCACGTTTGTGATGACTGGATCCTCTCTGCAATTCTGCACATCAGCAACCTATTGCTTCCAAACAGAGCTTTTCCGGGCTAACAGAGAAGACAGCGACTTGGGCTATGTTTTTTTAACAATTGCAGAGTTGGTTTTACTGGACTGTGAAAGAAACTGTGACTCAGAGAATGGAATATAGTTTTCCTACTCAAAAGTCTGCATCCAAAACTACCTCTAGGCTTTGATTTCACATGCATCAGCTATTTCTGCAATGGACTGAATGCCTCGGGACTACTTGAATTCATGCAAGCTTTTTCCATCGACTTCAGTATGATTTTGGATTATACAGAAACTATCCACTCTCCTTTCATACCGTACTTGGTTCCATGTGCTGGAGATCTGGTGAGCTGCTTTGCATCGTGCTTTGATGGAAGTGGGTGAGTCCTTACCTCTTGGCTCCGCTGCTCCATGGCCAAGTCGTCGAGCCAGGACTTGTATTCCAGCATGCCATCTGCCGTGCTGCGCACCAGCTGCGGTCTCAGCATTCGCCAGGGCAATCCCAAGTGCAAGACTGACTCCACTGCCGTTGCCCAGTTGCTCAGCGTGATCCTTCCTGTAAGGAGAAGGGAGAGCCAAGGAGACCTCTGAGAAATGGGCAGCTGAAAGCACATGAAGGCAAAGCAAAAAGCCTAGAGCAGTACACACACCCAGTCTACCACACTGCTGGCAGCAACAGCGTTATTTCTCCATGGCACACTTGAGCACTTCGGTACAGGAAAAACCCAACGTGGCTGTACAGACATCAGCCACTGCAGGCACAAAGACACTTGCTGCTCCCCCCAGCCTCAGCAAGCTTTTGATCATTGCGATAAATCAGGGCCATGGGCCTGCAAACGTGAACAACAGGAAGACACTAACTTTGGATATTTCATTATAAATTGGGGGCCTACAGCCTGTCACCCTGCAGACCATGGCCTACACAACTGCACTAGTACTTCCTCAGTGACCCAGCAACACCGAAAAGCCCCTAGTTTAGCAGCTGCTGTATCAGCTGAACTGGACTTTTGTGAACAATTTTGCTGCCAGGGAAGAAAGCAAGCAAGCAGTTCTGCCAACCGCTGTGTCCCTTTTCTCCCTCGGCCCACAAATGGACAGATCTCAGCAACATGTCTTGGTCACTGCACCAGCACAGCACTCCTGTCAGCCAGAGAATTATGAACTCTCAGCTCCTTCCTTAAGGCTCTGACAGAGGCAGCTGCCACGGAGGACATCCCTTGCTTTCCTCTTCCCAGTGATTTTAGACTGCAGGGATGAAAGGGCTCTAGAGACCACCCAGCTCTTCCCAAATGACACGACAGACACGTTCCAGGTCATCTTTTCCAGTGCTTCATTGATACTCCTGTTCCAAAGGGTTCTCCTAGTACCAAGCCTAAATTGCTACACATTAGGCTAATTACCTCTTGCTTCTCCGACACCCCCTCATCATAATGCCACTCTGAGGCATTAACAGGTTCCCAGCAGAGACACTGAGTAACAGCAAATGGGACCAATGCCCTGGCAAGGTCTGACCGCCTCCCGCTGCGACCATCGCTGACAACTATCAGTGAGGAGTCTCCCAACCAGCCACACACTAAACGTAGCCGCTTCAACCCTCTCCTACCAGGGAATTAGCCTGAGTGTCCCTTGGCTCAGATTTACCTGTATTGTCCTTATCATAGGCCTTGAACGCGCTGATGAGGGCTGAGGTGTGAGCAAAGAGCTTTTCCCGCAAGGCTCGAAAGGCTGACTGTTCTACTCTGCTGATTCTGGAGGACGCAGAAAAGAGAGAAGCACGTTAAGGACTTGCCACGAAGCGCAAGAGAAGCTGGACCTTCCCAGTCCTCTGGCCTGTCCATGGATTGCCCAGACCCTCACACAACTGCTCTGCACAGCTACAGCTGCATCTCAGTGCTTGTAACAAGGCACTGCATGCCTGGAGCACAGTTCCCCACAGCTGATGCAGTGAATTCCTGCTTCAATTTGTGAAATAACAAAGCAGAAGGGAACCTCAGCAAGGGTCAACAGTTAAAACTTGATACTGAAAAGAGAAGCTGGAAAATCAGCAGTCTGTAAAAAAGAGTTCCCTTCTGATCTTGTAACACTCCCTCCTCAACCCCTGGGCCTACCTCAGTAATTTCTGCCAAAGCTTGAATCCTCCTCTAGACTATTATTTAGTAAATCAAGCTGTGAAAGCTCCGCTCTGAAGTCAAACTTTCTCAAAGCTCCCAAAGTTTTCCCTTTCACAATTTTGACTTGGTGAATACAGAGCAACTGAAAGTCTTGCCTTTGGGTCATAGTGAGAGTATGGGCTGTCTTGTTTGCTTGGTACTGAACAAAATGGGGGACGAGGTCCGGTCCCAGCTTCACATAGGCTCCCCTGTTGCTGCCAATCTCATAGTAGTTTGAGGCTGAAAATATGGTCAGCACCTAACCCCCAAAAAGAAAGGCATTTACAGTCAGTACATACATCCTATATTATATATACATGTATCAGTGAAAACAACACAACCAACCCCATCTGGAATCAACAGACTGTAAAGCATCATATTTTATGTGGAAAAGCAAGAGTGAGGTGGTGGCTGGCCTGGAAGCCTTACTGGTGTGAGCTCCTCGAGGGCAGCACTGGTCTCATCTGGCCACACGCTGGGCTTCGGCAATTTCACTGTACTCTCCTGACAAACTTCCACTCTTCACTGCAGTGAGCGGAGACAAAAATGCCCCTGTTGAAGTCACTGAAGTGACCCTGAATCTTCAGAGAGCAAAAATTTGCTGCAGCAGCTTAGTAACACCCTTTTGTATGTCATCCTCAGAAACAGCTGCACTAAGTGGGGCCAATGGCTTCAGATCTTTTCTCAGCTACCACGCACAAGGACGTGCTTTGCCTGCACAACAGATGCCCCCAACAGAGTGGGTGGCTCCAGACTGTCCTGACCTAAGACTTCAGCTGGGAGCACACTTCAGTAACTCCCAATAAGGCTGTTAAATGATTTTGTTATGTACTTAACAAAGGCCCATTGGAAGAAATGCAGAGCTGAGACAAGCCACCACAGAAACCCCAGCCTGGCAGGATGGAAACCCAAGTATCCTTCACGCAATCCCCCTCACTGACCTTTCGGTTGTGACAGAACTCGTAGCCCTCTTGCTTGCACTCGTGGGAGCGGATGAGGAACTGCAAGTTATACTTCTCAAGGATCTTCCCTGTCACATCAGGCCCAAAGTAGCAGCCACCACCTCGCACCGTATTTACTCTGCATCCCTCCTGAGGCATGGGGTCACTCCAGAGAATGTCTAAAATCTGAAAGGATCGGAAAGTTCACTGAATAAAGTGTACCCAGCAGATATCACCCATCAAAGTTTACTAAGGAAATAAAGCTTGCTCTCTGAATCCCTCCCCGGACTGCTGCTGTTACCACAGTGCAGGGAAAGAGAGGTGTGTCCTGCATCCCAGCTGAACCACCAAACTGCTCTGCAGGACTGTCACAGACCTGGCTCACCACAGAGGGGACAATGTTGTTGGCCTGGAGCTACAGGCACACCTAAAGTGCCTGGGGGAAGAGGGGTGTCCATAAATCAGGCCTGATTCAAGCTTTCCCTTTGCTGCCTCTAAGATTTCAAAGAGCCCTGCCTGTCCTCCTCCATCTCAAAACACAGGTCCCAGGGCAAGAACACTGAGCAGATCCTGAGGCTATGAACAGGCTTAGTATTAAACTCCTTTGCTCTCTAGCCAGGACATTCCACAGCCTCCAGAAATGTAAGTAAATGCTGAGTCAGTAACCACTATTTGGATTAAAGTTCAATCTCTTTAACCCTGACCTCAATATATAGCTTTATGCTGATAAGGCGTGGAATGCTGGGATGTCCTATGTAATGTGAAGTAAGTAACGATGGTTTCGGAGCGCACAGAAGGGGCTTACAGACAGACTGGTCTAACACAAACAGGAAACCAAGTTCCCAGGCTCTGACCTGCCTAGCAATCTACTTGCAGTGCAGCCCAGCTAAAACCACAACTTCAGTCTGCTTAGTACCCAAGATCACGACTCACTCAGCAGCAAATGACGTGCTTGTCCATGACCTATAGAGCTGACTTCAGATACCCCACGTACACAGTAAGCGATATAACCGCTGGGCTCTACAATCAGTCCTGTCTATTATTTCTCTTCCCTGCAGTGAATCAAGAAAACCTGTTGCCCCACTCTGTGCCTGAGCAGCAGTTTTATTTATGCAACAATGGATGAGTGCTGTGCTGGGGGCAAACGCTGGGACAGCCTTGAGCACAGAAAGCTGAAATCCCAGTGAAAAGGATGCCTCACAAGGGTAGGAGAAAGGCCAGCAGAACAGCAGCTAGCGCCAGTCTTGCACACAGCCTGCGTTCTCCTATGTGACTCTCGTGCACAGCTCTTCAATTGCTAGAGAACGATGCCACAGGATGGGCTGGATGTAGCGCAGGTATCTAATGAAACATCCCCAAGCAGCAGAGATCACATGCTCACAGTACAGCCCTTTCTGACCATTTATCACTGAGAGATCAATGCCAGGCTGTCTCAGGGTACAGAGCAGCAGGCACAAAATACCACAAGCCCTGTTAGCTTGCCTGCTGGCACTTCAGCACTGCATTGCTCCTTACCTCCACTATACGAAGCAGCAAAAAAATCTCTCTGCAGAGAGTTCTGTTCACTGACCCACATATTTTGTACTGAGATTCCTCATAACAGGGAAGAAACCTGCAGCAGGCACCAACAGCCCACCGAGCTCAAGGCCCCGCTTAGACTACTCACCTGCTTCCACTCCTCCTGGCGAGTCCAGCACGGCCCATCCAAATCCGTCAAGGAGACCATGCTGGAATAGGTGAGCTCCTCCTCCTCCGACTCGCTGATGTCCACCAGCTGGCGGCACCGCTCAATTTGCTCCTGCACCGTCTGCCGGACCCACCTGGAGAACTCCAGCCTGTTGGCCATGCTGGGAGCCTGGGCTGGCCGGGGCTGTGCAGACAAACTGGGGGCTGCTTCATTCCCTGCTGGGTCGGCCTCCACTTTGCTCTCCCCATTTATTTCCTGTATTTCCACATTTCTATTCGACTCCCTTCTTTTCTTCCCTCTTAATACAGAAATAAACTGAAAGAGGTAAGAGAGAAAAGAGAGCTGGTCACACCACTTGGAAACCTACATCTCCAGCTCAGATATCTTCCGTCGGCAGACTGTCAACTGACTCAAGCCTCCAAGCCTCAGTTCCCTTTGCTGACATCAAATGCTGATTAATTGTGGGAGATCACCAGTGCCATGCTCTCAGATGTGCCGTTCTTGGTTTACTGCTGGGGCCCTACATCCATCCTGACCACAGATCTGTCTCTTCTTCATTGACTTTATGCTGCTCAGACATTTCACAAAAGGTAGATTACATGGATTTAATCTTGTCCATTACATATGGAGAAGGGAAGTAGTATTTCTCAACCAGAACTAAGGAACTGTGGGACAAATTCTCATCATCACCATGTTTTTTCTGTCAGCACTAGCACATCTATTTACCCGTGCCATTACCAACCACTTCCCTGCCTACGATCCTTATATCTTCCAGAAGCCAACCACCTGCAGACACACTATTAAACCAAAGTGATCCACTGTACCTAAACACAGTTTGTCTAGGAAAACCATCCTTTAGATTTGTCTCATCAACAGCCAAGCTGACCTGTAGAAATAAGCTCCTCACCACAAAACAGCAACACTGTTGTCTCTTGCAATATCTAGAAAATAAAACCTACTTTGTTCCTCTGAATTTTCTCAAGCATGTCCAGGTCAGTGGTGTCAGAAATGCCCCCATGTATAACAAGGACTTTCTGATCAATCAGGGTGGCCAGGGGCAGCCAGCAGAAGACATTCTGAATCATCTTCAAGATTTTCTTCCCATGCACCTAGGAGGACAGGTCAGAAAGGAAAAGATGAAGCATCAAGCCTTTGAAGTCCGTGTCTCATGTGGTAGAGGAGACATAAACATATGCCTACCTTGTATTTCTGCATTACTTCCTTGGCGAAACCATAGCTAAAGGAACAGGAGAAAGGAAGTTCAGCGGGATTTCACAGCGACACCCTCAACATTGCAATCAGCCCCACGCAGAACCCCTACCGTAAGTTGACCATGTGGTCCTCATGATTCCCACGGTTGAGATGAACCTCATTTGGATAGATCAAGAGGAAGGTAAAGAGAACAATGAGGATCTCAAGGGACTGTTTGCCTCTGTCTACAAAGTCCCCATTGAACACGTAGGACTTGGAAGGGGAAGGAAGGCCGTTCTGTAAAAGGAAGGAACAGGCAGAGGTTACAAGAGAGGTCTCCCCACGATCTCCATATACCTCCCCTCAGCAGCTGCACATTCTCTCACTCCTGCCCCAGGTTACCTTATGCAATAGATCCTCACTCTTATTTTTATCCTGAGGGCTCCCAGTGACAACACTGAAAAGCGAAAGGTGGAGTCAAGAAGGGTTGCCATTGGTATCAGCACTTACAAAAATGTCCACTGGCACTTCCCAAATGTACGTGTTTATCAGATTTCAAAGTCAGCATGGGAATAAGCTGCTGCTTTGTGAAGCCATTTAAAACCCATCAAATCAACCTGGAGAATCGCACGTGAAGGGCCCAATTTTGTGAACACTTCTCAGCATGACACATGCGATAACTTTCAGAATACCTGTTCAGCCTCCCTCTCCAAATACAGTGCCTACCTTATAAAATATGAGGAACAAGTCATCCAGCTGGCCGTGCAAGTCTCCTAACAGGCACAAAAAGACAAGTCACAGCATGTTTACCTTTAACATAAAAAGACACCAATAACTAACTTCCTATGAAGTATCTCCTCTATAAATTAACGACCACTGAAATATTTGGGGAAGTTCAAGGTACAAGTTTCCTTACACTGAGGTAGTGTGCCCGAAGGAAAAGGACATGATGTAAAGGCTTGAGCTGAAGCCTGAGAAGGACAGCAAAAACCCTACACCAGCTTCTGAAGACTCTGATTCAGAAGCTTTGTTCGTTTATCTCTTACAATGACACAACATGGCACAAGAAACTGTTTGACTTCCATCATTACATGGGAGAAAGCTTTGCGTACAAAGTAATAATCAAACTAAATTCTCATTTAACATGACATTGGAGAGAGAGGTTTGTTTTCCAGAAGCTGACTGCATGCAAAAGTCTGTGCTAAGTACATATTTTTTCAGAAATATCTCAAAGTTTAAACATTAGTCCTAGAGTAGCAAAATATTGGTGCAAAGCTTTGTCTCTTTCAAATTTACTTGGTAAGATGCAAAGATGTGTTAGTATTCTGGATCTGCACATGCTGCTGCTAATGAAGACTCAGCCAAAACAGCTCCAGGACCTTGTTTAAATAATCCCAGGCCATAGAACAGGACAGAAAATGACTGAGTTTTGTGGCCAGGCCTTGACTGGGTGCAGTTTCTGTGGTTTAGTAAAATGACTTCAAGTTTGGGGTGACAGAACAAAGACAAATTTGAAATCAGTTGAAAAATTCTTTAAATCTTTGCTGTAATGTATAACAATTTTAAGAGCCACAGGCCATCATTGTCACCTTTCATCTCCCCTTAGACAAATGTATATCCTTATCTTTTCCATTCGTGCCACCTCCTCTCCTTGCATTTTTAGAATCACTACGACAGCACCACTGCTACAGCAGGCTATGCAAGCTGAACGCTACCAGGGTTTGTTAATGATGTATCCCAAACTCTCTCACAGAAGTTGAACTCAGACTACAAATAGACAAACCGCCTTCCTTCAACACCCCCATCCCGTTCCAGACCAAGCAGAAATAGGGCCACGCTGCAGACATGCTCCCTCCAGTCTCCACGCTGGTCTTTCCAGCAGCTCACATACAGCATCATAGGGTAAACCTGGATATTTTAGACAGACCTGACTGCCTCTCAATACAACACACATTCTGCTTACAGACTGCATGTGTGTTCCACACTCAGTACAGAGGAGGACATCATGCTCACGCTGCCATTTTGTGTCTTTCCCACCCCTTCCACCTGAGCGTTCTGCCCCAGAGACTGCGCAGTGCCTTCCCACCCAGACGTACCGCACACGGTGACCTCCTCGCTATAGCAGGTGGAGACGTGACTGATGTTTGGCAGCTGCTTGAGGTGCTTCCTGGTCTCATGCAGAAGGTTTAAGACATAGCGAGCGTGGAGCTGCTACTAGGAGAAAGCGAAGGTATTAAAGCAAGAAATCAGTGACCTCTGAGCAGCAGCGCAGCTCTGTCTGCAGAGGCCCCACCACGATAGCCTGGGTGGCAGAAACTCTCACTGGGACGACACTCAGCGCTGACCTGCGGGCTTACAAACAAGACAAGGCAAATACTGGGAAACAGCAGGACAGAAGAGATTTGCGCAAAGCAGCCCAGCCCTGGCGCTGGCAGGGCTGGCAAGAGAACCCAAAAGCCCTAGCACCCTGTGATCAGGGTGATACCTGCTAGGTACCACCACCCCCACAGCAGCAGAAATTCCAGCCCAGTATCACAGGTAAGAAGCTGCTCCTCTAGATCTTTCTTAGCCTTTTCCACATTAAACCAGGCTGTGAGCTGCCATGCGTCCTGCACAAATATGTTTGCTCAAAGCCAGGGTGAAGGCATTTAACGTTAGTCAAGACACTAGAGACCTTTGTCTTAGAAGTCATTTTGTTTGGAGAAGGGATGTTTTGGCCTGTTTTGCAGTCCAGCACCTTGACTGAGGGATGGCAGCAGAACACTGTAATTGTATGAGGATTTGTCTTGTTAGTGCTGCTGAATTGGTACTGGACTTCCTCATCAAAAACCTCACATTTTATGTTTTAAATATGAGTCAAAGTTGCATGGCACAAAACATAATTTTAATCTGCTGTTTCCATCTGGGCCATCCTATACTTTTTTAGAAATTGAGGAATTGCAACAAAAAATGACAGAATGTTTCAACATGGACTGTGGTGGGGTTTTTTCCTTTTAAAATGAAATTCAGGTTAAAATTGGCGCACACCTACGAAAAGTTTTCAGTTTTGTCAGAACCGCATTTTCAGAAAGGAAAAAAAGTTCCTATGGCAGGTGGAAATACCGTATCATTTCCATCCCCCTTTGCTTAACAGCCTGCCAGCTCATTACACTCCAATCAGCTTAGCTTGTTAGGACAGCTAAAACCAAATTATTTATCCTACACCCCTGTGCAGAGAAGGGGAAAGCACGGTTCTTTTGGGGATCCTTACTTGTTTCTGTTTGAAAGCTTCCAGCAAGGCAGTTGCATGGTCAGGAAGGAGTGGGAAAGAGAGACGGGGTCCAGTGTAGGAGTCTGGCACCTCCATGGATTCGTAGTCACAGTATTTTTCCAGCTCTGCCTCTTTGAAGCTTTCCCCACTTATGAACATGCGACTGATAAAATCCCCTGGATGGCAGATTGGTCAGTTTGATTGTTTTTTAAAAAAGAGAAAGAGACAAGAAAAAGTTACATTGGCTCAATACACCATTCTAGTAATTTGCTAAAGAAAAGCTGTTTGGTTAGGTTGGAGCTCATGAGCAATGGCAGCGGCGGAGGCTAGCTCCTGCTCCCACACCGCTACAGCATTTGCGGTGGGGAGAAGGCTGCAGGGACAAGTTTCTGTGTGCTATGTGTCGGGCAGTGCTGGCAGCTACACTGGTTTCTGCAAAACTGGTAGAGCCAGATGGACGTTGGCTGCCATGGCTAACTGAAATCTTATTTTCAATGACATGCAAAAGCAAACTGTATAATAAGGAGCTGTCTCCTACATCCCACTGTTTTTTCTAAGCTTGCACCTACATTCTCAGTGTTGCACAAAATTTGTATAAATATGCGCTTTTATTTTATTGCCTTAACATCTCGGAGCCCAACTCAGGGAACAGGACATTATTGTCCTGTTTTACAGACACTGAAAAAAAATTATCTTCAACAGAGCTTTGCTGTAAAATATGTGGGGTGGTGGTGAGAAAAAGGGTGGCAGTTTGAAAGGAAGGAGCGAGCACTTCAGCAGGTTATGGTCAGCAAAGTAAACAGTTCATTTTTACTTACTACCGTCAGATTTCAGAGCTAAGCTCATTAGCAAGTTCCCAGCACTAAGAAATAACATATAATGCTCTCTGCAGATTCAGGAAGATACTGTATTGGTTCCCACAGCACTTATCCCCCGCCCCGCCCCAATTATAAGCGAGAGACTAAATATCAAGTAGATACCCTAGAGCACAGCTCCCTAAAATTTGCTTCAGAAATGGACTCTGCAAAGCCCTGGTTACCAGGGATCACTGAAAAAAGGCAGATTTCTAATATTGCTCCTCTTAGAAAACATACTGGGCTTTTATTCCCCCTTCCAGCTCCTAAGGAGCAGGAATTGCCCCACATCCCTCACACAGCTCTGACATTCTCCAGACAATTCACTCCTTATCCACATTCCCAAGGCCATCGCTCTTTAGACTCTCTTGGTCCCCTCTGCCATCCTGAAGAGCCAGCATTGGGCAATGAATCAATACAGGGTGCAACCTTCTGAGCTGCTGGTGCCACATCCACAAACGGCACGTAGAAACTTACTCTCTTTACTGCTGCTTGGAGTGAAGTGGTCCATGAGGTAACTGAAGAAGTTGTGAAGCTGCAAGAAGAGAGCGAGCTCATCATCATTCATCCTGGAATGAAATTCTGCAGAGTGGCAGCTTAACATAATCTTTCTGGAAGTATTATCTATGCCCTTCTCATGTTGTCTGGTATGTTCAACAAATCATACTATACCAATTCTAGTTTTTAATATCTCGTGATGAAGACAAAGAAGTAGCTTTACCTTCAGCCATATCGACAGAAGCACACCTATAAGCCCTCCCTCCCCCCGCACGACAGCAAGGTAACCATGTAAGAGAACACTAATCAAGGTTAAAGTATAACAAACCAACTAGCCTTGTCTGTTGTGTTCAGACTCAGAAAAAACAATATTAAATAGTCTATGACTTTCTTTCAAGACTCATTACCTAGGGTTTTATCACACATAAGCAGGCAGGAAACCAATAGGCTAAAGAGGGGCAGGAAACCCAGTCCTTGGCCCACTGAAGTACCTACAGGGTTACCAGACAGTAGTCAGAACAAGTGAGTTTGTGGCACAGAAACCACCCTCCCGCGTATTTTCCTACCTACTCTTTTCCTTGGCATCCTACCTTGATCTGATCCTGCTCACAAGCGTACTCAATGGATTGAAAGATTCTCCAGGTGCAACGTCGGCGCATTTCCAGCCGAGCAACGTAGCGCCGATACCACCGTTGGATCAAGACGGCTGCCTTGAAAGCTAGGGGACAAAAACAGAACCAACCTGCTGAGCTGCAGTGGGTGCAGCTGAGGTACCCTGCTACCGCTCCTGTCCCGACGCTGAAAATTGAAGAGGGACCTTTTTCAGGAGCAAGTTTTCAGGAAGGGTGTTCTGATGCCTAAATACTAAGGATAACAAAACACCCACTTCTTTTCACCATATTGCAAGAGGCTGATCTGACCCTGCCTGACCAGAGACCTCTGAAGCGCTTCTAACCATCGCTGCTGGCTTCTCAGCACCAGCGTTAGCACGAATTTATTAGGGCCTAAGGATCCAAACATGTTCTTCAGTATTAATAGACAATTTCCTCCCTTTCTATCTACCTTGATCATTTTCATGTCCATCTTACAGTCTAGGTACTTGGGCTTCAGGAAACCAGAGATCTGACTGAGGCCACACAAAGAGCTGGGGGAAAAAAAGACACTGAGTCCCCTTTCGGAGTCTTAAAAATATTGGGTTTGTCTACCTTCCTTTAGGCTGAACAAATACCTCGGCTCTTGCAGTTCTGGACAAACTTCAGAAGAGATTTATTCTAGCATAAATGCTAACATACCATCACCTTGGAATAAAATAAAGACACAATTAACCCCCACAGTGAAAAGAGGGAGACAGATCTTTGGCCACTTAATGACGGAGAAGGAACAAAATGCCAGGAATTTCCAGGTGGCTGGTCTTGGTTCAGTCCACAGCCAGCACTGGCACTACGCGTTTTCCTCCAAATTTTTTCCTCTGTGTTTCCCCAATTCCAGTGTTTTTCATTAAAAGATTATTTCAGATGGGGTGTGTGCCTATCTAAAGTGAAGTACATTGCTGCAGTTTCCCGTTTCCTTTTTCAAGTTCTGCCACAGAACTTTAGGTACCTCTAGAAACTCTTCCATCCTCCTTAGCTGGTCTTGACCTTTTGGACTGCCTGGTTACTTTACAGCACCTTGCCAGCCTGCTCTGCTACTTGGCATCTCTCTTTTCATTATGCTCTGTGTCCCTTCCTGTTCATTTCTGGAGCCCCACCCTAGAGCCCTACGGTTAAAACATTTTCTAACAAAGCCTCTCTGTGTCCTTTTTAGCTGAGGGAGGAAGGGATGACTGCTCTGTCTACAGGCTGGCCCCAAAATCAAATGGAGACAACAGAGTTACAGAGTTAACCCAGCGTCAGAAGCTTGTATTCCCTTGGCATCTGGTTTGTGAGAGAACACTGCTGTGTTCGCCAAAGCAGGGACAGCAATGAGCGGTGCGTGGAAAAACTTGATTAAAAAGAAGGAATACCCCACCCCTACCCCAAAGTGCTGGAAAGAGACGAAGAGATCACATTAATTCAATCAGCTTGCATTAATTATATAACATAAACCACCCTCCATGTACTTCAGCAGGAAACATTGACCTTTACCTAAATAAGATATCCTGATAGCTTATGCATTGAAAATAATAATCCTTCTAAATTATATTACTGTTACAGCACTAGGAGCTGCAGAACGCAAAAAGGGAAGAGCTGTTGCTGTTGTGCAGCTCAAGAACCGAGTCACAGTGAAGTCATGGGCAAGAAGGTAAGACTTGGCTAGCCTTAATTCAAGAATAACTTATGTATTCCTTGCTTGAGCCTTATGTCTTGTTGAGAAAATGCTTACTGATATGCTGGGCTATGAAAAAATAGAAAAGGCTGAGGTTTTTTTCTGCAGTTTGGTGCTCCTGATGCTACCTCTTCAAGTCTCCTTTGTAACAGACCCAACACTAGCTGCCTTACTCCCTGTACAGTAATTTGGCTGGCATGTAACCAGAATCGCAGTCAAAATCACTCTCTCAAATAAAACAAATTCTAAATATCTTGCATTCCCCTAACGGTGGATAAATGCTCATTACTGCGGTAGGAGTCAGATGTATTTCAACTGAATCCCAAGCAGAAATTCATAGTTATGACTCCACAGATACCAGTGAAAACCAGATCCTTTGAAACATTAAAAATAAAATCCATGAAAGACTCATCGTCAAGCGCACAGTGAGCATATATACCACCATCCATAGCGTTTTAAGCTCCAGATAGGCAAGGCATTGGGTTTTTATGCTACTTTTACAGAGACTGACTCTGCAACTGAAAAAGCCAGGTATTCTAATTTACCAGCTTACCTGAGTGAGTTTCATCTGGCAGTGTTTGTACTAGTTTAGAAAAAAAAAATAATAAAAAAGGAAGAGAAAGAGATTTATCCACATTTTATGAGGCTCCAAGCAGGAAACCGAGTCATACATCATCATATAAGCTACTGAAAGCATGCCAAAGTGGCAGCACTCGAACTAAAATATGCCTGTTCATGCTAGCAGTATAGTTCACACATCAGCTTACAGGAGGGAGCCTGCACCCTCTCTTGGGTTCCCCATCCCCTTCTTCACTCAAGGGCAGGGCCAGTTTAACAGAGCTCTGCTGGCTATACTTGCCACTGGGAACAGCCTCTGGGCCTTGTACGAGGGGGACACGACACCTCGCACACTGTACTTGGGTGGAAAGTCCTAAGCAGCTCCACATCTGCTGATCACCAGATCTAAAGGATTTTGAGAACCAGATGCAAGAAATTCAGAGAGGTTTTACTGCCGTGGGAAACTGTTAATGAGGTATTGAATCTAATGCAGAGATTCAAAAAAGTAACTAGGTTTATGTTACACTTTCTTTATTATAGACAAGCCATTATCATAAAATAGCCCTGAACTTGTTGGGAAAGTCCATGGTTCTCTGGTACTATAGGCAATAGACAAGTCTATCTTACTTAAATAAAAGGTGGAGTTTTGCAACACAGAAAAATTACAAACAAAAAAGACTGTCACAACAGTATCCCCGCTTTCTTCATTTCTAAATGCAATCACTATTTTTCATTTCTAAATGCAATCACAAATAGTTTGCACCATACTGCTATTCTGCCAATGCTGATGACTGAATGATTCAAACAACAGAGTAATCTGTTTACTTTTTTACACTTCCTTATGTGTAAAGTCTCCCTCATAAACTCCCTTTGGTCCATAGCAGACCTAAGCACACACCCAGAAAATTGATACTATCATACAGAGGGCTTCATAAAAAGAAATCAGTACAGCTTTGAGAGCCACAAACAAGTCTAAGTTATTAGCAGAGATGAAGAGCATTGTGCTGATGTAATTAGAAAAAAAAGTACTTTTTGCTTTTCAGCTTTTCTTAGCCACACCATCTTACCTTCTTTAGATCCAGATTTATCTTGGCTGTGCTAATGCTTCTGCTTTATCAGTCCTGCACCACTAACACAGTCTTTAGAAACTGAGTCCACCAAAAGCAGCAGGGTGGTACCGTCTGTCTCGCTGTCAGCACATGGCAGCACACGCATTAGCCAGCAATTGATTAATCCATCAAATGTTAATACTAACAGAATTGCTTTTTGCTGCTTCATTTCTGGTCAGGTTTTGGTTGATTTTAATCTAATCCTGGTCTAAATAGCTGTTATTTTCTCAAGCCTGTTGGTCTTCTGCGTGACAGCTGAGACCTCTTGTCACAGGATACTGAAAGATATAACCTCGCCTCAATCGTATCAAGAAAACCAGGTAACTCCAAAAAGAAACACACCCACTGCAACCTCCCAACGGCATGTGCAGGAGCACACAGGAAACAATTACTTTTCAAAGAATCACTCACCGTTTTCAGACTTCTGCAGGGAGTACTTGTAGTTGGCATTTACAGAACTACCAGATCCCATGTTCTCAAACCAATGCTCCTAGAACACTGCAGACTGGCCCAGTATCACCAAAACCACGAAAGTGAGGCAGGAAAGACCGTTCAGTCAGAGTCAAAACAGCTGCAACGTGTCCCACAGTGCCAAGAATCTATAATTAAATATAATAACACTTCAGATCAACGAGCAGATGACCTGTCTTGTGACCAAGTACTATCTTCCACTACCAGGTTTTACCAGCTACTTTGTTGTCTTCTAGACAATCTGAGATCAGGACTTCAGTCTCACTGTTTCAGATTTCAAGTCAGCTATATAAATAGGAATCATTTTGGCACCTTTCCTAATTGTATAAAAACCAACAGAGATTGCGTATCTAGATACTGTAATTGTACAGTGATGTATAAATGAGGCATTCATGTACTCTCACAATGCTCCACATGCCTAATTTTAGGCTCCTATCTCTTAGCAATATGCGAGTCTTTGACCTGAGCCTTCATTTCAGGTGCTACAATAAAATCATCTTGATGGAGCTCTGAGAGCAGACTACGTCTCCAAATTCTCATGCTACTTCCCTTCTTCCTCATGCACACCTGAAGCACCTGGATGAAGGTACTAAAATACTACACAGGACTGTATGTGGGAGGCAGTTGTATACTGTATAGGGAAAAAAAAATATTTTCAATACTGATCAGGAACTGTAAAAGTCATTAAGTTGATTCATTAACAATCAGTATATGCAGACAAATATTCATGCATATAGCCATCTGTGAAGGATAACTCTCATTATGAGGGATGAACACACAGGCGGTATTTAAATCTATTTGCAGTACCACAGCTAGAGGGGAGATAAGTCTAAAATAACAATTAGCTATCATAAGAAAATAATCAGCTTTGTTAAACACCGCTTTCCTTCACTTCATGGATCTGCTTGAGTGTGGGAGCATATTATACCACCGAGTGCTCAGATCCTGGCCAGTATCAAAGGACGGGACAACCAGACTTTTGTAACCTCACTGCTGCAGAAAGCTCCAGTCAGAGCAAATGGATCCTATTTCAAGATTAGGTGAAATTCTGAAATCTTTTGCTTTGAGGACAATCAGAACATCATTCAGAGTCAGACAGGCTTCCTCTGGGAAAAAAAAAAAAAAAACAAAACGATCAGGTACTACTGCCAAAGCAGTCCCAGGCTGCATCGCAAAAGAATTATACAGATTTTTATTCTAACCCAGAACTGGGGGAGGAGAAAGCTGAGAAAGGGAGGGAAGGAAATAAACACCTGTAAAAATGTTAAGCCTGCTGCTAGCAGGAGACCACAGCTCAAAGGATTTTGAAGGGTCAGGACAGTGTGACTACAGAGGCACTTCTCCCCAGCAGAGGGAAAAGTCCTTCTCCTTTTCTCATTTCCCACAATCCTTTTGCCTCCTTCAATCTCTTTCCACCTTAACCCACATCTTTCCTCTCAAAATAGCTACAGATCTGCACAAACGCTAATTGAAGGAACACGTCCGGTGTTGTGTAAGGTGCATGTGTGCAGTCTTTGCTCAGGAAGATGAGCCGTGCTAAGCAATATTTCAGCATGGAAAGTTTCTGGGGCAGGTGAAATGCTGAAATTCTCTACCTTGCCCAGGATGCTGAATTGCACAATGGCATCTTCACAATAACCGGTGACGCAACGGGAGGGTACGTAGCAATGCTCTCACCAAAACACCAATCGCTCTAGTTTTATTCTAACAAGATTATCTTGTATCAGTGTCAAAAATGGCCTGAAATCACTGCTGAATTATGCTCAGTTATATCTGGTGCTTTATGGCCTTTGTGCTTAAATAACGCAGGTACTCTGACAACTTTTCAGATTATTAACTATGCAAAGGGACATTTGCACACAAAAATCAGAATCCCTAGCATTTAAGGCTCCTATTTGTAACCTTCTGTACAAGGCAAATCCCATTTCAGGAAAAACACATTTTCAAGCTCCTAATTTCTGAGCGTAGTGTTATAACTCCCATCTGGCTGTCCAAACAAAAATTTCTTTTCAAAGACACAGAACTGAAGATTTCAGCAAGTATTAGCTATTAGCAGAGAAGCAATGATACGAATGATTTGCTCTGTCATTTGGAGCTTGCTTTAGAAACAGTCATCCCCGAGCACCTCCATTTACTGCATTCTGGTATAACCTGGCAGGGCAGTTGGAAACGGCGTGACGCAGGTCCCTTTCAGATGAAATGACACCAGAAGACACACTTCAGCTACCAATGGGAGTTCAGTCCACAGGACCATATTGAAGCCAGTCCCAAGAAAAAAAACCCTGAAACGTGGTTAGCATAGATGACTGTTCCTCTGCACTGGAGGTCAACACAGCCTGTGTGCCTAGATGTATCTTCAGTGCTGCTTAGGAACCTGACAGTACCAGCTCCGAAGGAAGACAGATGCTTCAGAGGTGGGTGCCTTTAAAGATACCCTTAAAAATGCAAACATGAGGGATAAAAAACCTTTTTCAGGAACTAAAACACTTCCAGATCAGTTTGAAAAAACAGAGAACAAATTTGAAGAAAGCGCTTACGTACAGAATTAGGTACTTTGCTTGCTTAGGATGCATCTGGAGTACTGCCTATCTGTTTTGATAAAATGTGACCTTAGATTTGAGATCACCTTTGGAGACACAGAACAAAACTTTTCCTCATTTCCCTCCTTCCCTGCAAAACAAACAAGCATTTGTTATTTGGACAGCCCTACTTTAAACATAAATTTTGGCCATCCATACCAAGGGATGGTCCAGTGTTAGTGTGCCCTAGGAGCACCAGACGAGAGCAAGCACAGGCAACGGGACCTACCTATTTATCTTACTGTGAACGGTCTTGTCAATGGGTCTCTCCCAAGCAATTCCTGGAGCTGCAAACTTTTTCACTTTGTTACGCTCAGATTTTTCTGAGGGCCACAGCCTGAGCAAAGGAGTGCAGAGCAGTAAACCACAGACTCCAAAGGAATCAAACTTATTTCAAGGGTGGGAGAAGTGAGGAAGAAATGGAGCCAGTCCAACTGCTCAGCACCTCTGATCCTTCCTCATCCAGCCAACAGTGATGTGCACCCCTCCCCTTCCTAAAATCCTGTACCCAAGAGGAGGAACAGAGGTCGATAAAAACACGGCCTGAAAGAATTGATGAACAGTGGCGTCACCTCCAATACAGGCTGTATTAAACAACCAGGTGAGACAAAACGATGCATGTAGGAAACAGCTGGCTACCAACTGCTCCCTTCTCATCTCGCTCTTGGCCACCATTCCTCTCCTGCAGAGATATTTACATTTCCTCTGGTGCAGCCAGAAGGCCTCTGAAACAGGCTTTCCTCACGCCTTCTGAGAAGCTGCAGTATGTTCACATGAGGCTCTCCCCTGGTACACACCACTGCGTGGAGCATGTGCTAGCAAACATGCATGCTAAATAAAGCACGGTGATAAAACTCGCTGTTTGCGCTTACACCAGGGCAGAACTAAACCACCACCACAAGAAGGATAGGCTCCAGAGCCACACATGGACACGGACAACAAACAGAACAACAAAGTTCAGTGCCTCAGTAGACCACGGACATGTAGAAAAGATGCACGTTCCCTGTTCACCTGAGTTAGTGTTCTAAAGGCAGGAGAAACATGGAGCCATCAGACTCCACACCTACCTCCCAAGCCAACGGATAATATACTCGTTTTTGCAACTCTTAAAACACAAGCTGCTGACTCGTTTAATAATGCCATATAATATCCCGTAAAACTCATGAAAGGAAAACTTGCACAAATTCATTTGTGTCAAACACCCAAAACCAAGAACAACAAAAGCCTAAGTAAATTTCCTGGCTTACCGTAAATATTATTTTAACTCCTTCAAAACCAAAGCAAGGGAGAGCATTTTGAATGAAATCCTACACACTCTGTCACATCACTGAGCTTGTCCATATTACAGATCTGTGCAGAATGTGGTGCTCCATCCACACAAATTGAAGGCTTCCTGCAAGGAATACCAACGCTAACGTGAAGCAAACTCCAAAACAACAGAGCTCCTAGGAAAGATGACACACTTCACGTATCACGTGCACAACTGAATCCCCACTAACTTGACAATTTTATAGACATTCGAACAACGGAGGGAAGAGATAAACAGAATACGGAAGACAATGAGAGGATACAACAGACTTACTGAAAGTTTACTAGGCAAAAAACTGAAAAAGAGATGTCGGAGGGAAACAGAAATTTTAATTTCTGTTAAAAGAAAAACAGCAACAGTTTAAGAGCTACAGATGAATTACAAAAAAAAAAAAA
Source organism: Cariama cristata (assembly GCF_000690535.1). Taxonomy (NCBI): domain Eukaryota; kingdom Metazoa; phylum Chordata; class Aves; order Cariamiformes; family Cariamidae; genus Cariama; species Cariama cristata. The sequence continues at coordinate 35,991 of NW_009603332.1, forward strand.
TCAAATACTTCTCCCAAGAATAAAAATGCTAGTTAGCACTAGAGAAAGTGGTGATCCTGCCTCGCCCTCGTAAAGTAAATATCCATGTATGTCCCACGTGTACCTCAGACTTGGCACGTCTCGTAGCTGGAAATGAGATGGTGAAGCTTGGTTTATTTTACACATGCACTGACCTCTGCACCTGCACAGTTACTGCAGTGCCAAAAAGGACAGCTTAAGATAGAGAACTCCCAACTGCAGTTTTATACAACTTGACATATAAAAAGGATATTTAACCTCAAACTATGGGTGCCGAGTAATTACTTCTGAACACAAAACACTGTTACAGAGAAATAAAAAGAAAAATGCAACTTACCTTGCCACCGATTTCTAACTTATAAATTTGTCACTGTTTAAGGATTTATTAAGATAAACACAATAAAAGCTCTCCACTTTTTAAATTTTTGTTTCTGTTCAGTACCCAAAGTGATGAATAATCTCGGAAGCGATTTGCTTGATTACGGATTCAGAAACTCCTCCTCAGAATCTAAATAATGAAGTCAGCTGTTCCCTTAGGCACGCCGCAGAAAGTGCCATGTCTTTCAGCACCCGCACCATAGAACATGTGCGCTGTTCTGCAACAAGTGCAGAGCCTTTGATTTATTTACTGCACAGTTGTTTTGCACAGCCTTAAGAATCCTCTCCCATGTGATGCTTAAGAAAGGCTACAGATCTGAAATGGATTAGGATTACTGAAGAGGATTATGAATGAGAAATACAGTATGTTGGCCTCTCTCATCGTAAGAGTCAGCTCCTACACACCTTCAAGTTGCCTTTTGCTAAATGCAAACTTTCAGAGAAAAAAAAAATTAAGCTGAAAAATCTTTCAGGCTTTGTAGCTAGGGAATCTGTGCTGCAGAAAGGAAAGGACAGAAGCAGCAAGGATAATGTATTTAACTTAGTTCTGTTTAATTACTTAACCATTCTAAGTCATGAATCTGGGCTTGAGAAAGCAGAAAAGCTATTTTATTTCCCAGTCTCTAAAAAGCAGACACAGAAAGCAGATGAAACCTCAAACAGAAGGACGATCAGCAAGCAATTCAAATTACTACAAATGATCCTCCTTTCCTAAAAAAACAAACAAGATCCCACAAAACACCCAAGCCCTCCAAAACCAAACAGCACTACGTTTTAATGTTTCCCACATCATTAAGATGGTTTTGTTTAAAGTATTAACAGTCCTGTGTGTCTGCATTTTTATCAAATTTCAATTCTTATGCAAAAGCAGCTCAACACATTCACAGGTTAAATCATATAGTTTGTTAAATGTGTCATTTACCACTTTGTTAGTGTTTAAATTTTTAGCTTGTCATTAAACTAAGACCAGAAAGTTACCTATCCTTTTGGTTAGCAAAAAAAGTATTCAAGTTGGCATAAAAGCTTTATTTTGTTGGCAATCAGGATGTCTGAATGTTTATAAATGGATGAAATGCAAGGCTTGCTTTAAGAAAATAATTCAAAAGAAAAAAAGCAAAGTAAAATTAGACTTCTTCAAATCTAGTTTCCTTTCTTGTTGAAATCCCCCAACCCCCCACATTTCCATGATCTGCTCTGCGGCTGGGCGTGAGCAAGTTCTGAACAGCTGATGAGACACAAAGACAACAGGAGCAGAATACCCACAGATACCACATATTTATACACTCCAGATCTGTTTGCGCCCATTGAAACAAATACATCTGATTAAATTTGTATGCCACTCAGAATGTGGGCACACCACTGCCAGAAGATAATCAGCCTGACACTGCTGAGGTCAAGAAGACTACGCAAAGGTACACCTGTAAGGATCCTTTTGTCCTTACTTGTGGGTGGCTGTTACATAAAGAAAACCTGCCGGGATCAGGAGTCAGTGCCTGCTCCGCAAATTAACGCAATGTCATTCTGAAAGCTCAAGGGTGTCATGACCACTGTTATTTACATCTTCCTCCAGGAACTCTCTGTTTTTTCAATTTTATCATTCTGGCACATGACTGCTAACATCATTGTGCAAACTGGGTCAAGGCAAAGCTTGCAGCGCATTTATCCAGGCAGAAGCAGAGGATGCAGGTAAGTAGGTTATGAAACGCAGCCAGACTCAGCGCGAGGAGATAAAGGGCCCACATCTCCAGAAGGCTCTCTTGGGAACAGTTCGCATAACCAGTGTGCAAAGACTGCAGGCGACATTGCACGTATCTGGAAATGGTGCTCTGACCTAACACTGATCACACCTCCTTCTCTCAGGTAAAATTCTCACTAGCTTTAGCAGGAATTTTGTCCAGTGAAGAAAGGGACCTCTAAGCTTTATGTGAAGGTATCCACTGGTCTTGACTCTTTAAATCCTTCAGTATTTCTGGACTGCTCCCAAGAAGTGCCTGAATTCAATACGCGGTCACAGCACAACCCGACAAACAAAAACAACCCACCCTCTGCACTATAGAAATTAGTTCTAAACTTTCTATTGAAGGCAACTTGTAAATATAGAAAAGGAAACCCATCGCTTTTCTAACCTCACTGCTATCTCATCACAAGCTTCTCTCATCTACTGGGGGGGAAAGTCTGTATTATCACACCTCCTAAACCAGCTCCTGATTTCTGATGAATAAAGTCACCATAGTCTACAGCTACGTATGCAGCTACCTGCTGCATCTGACCCTGCTGGGCTCGTGATCACAAGCCCCTCACAGATCAGGGAAAGGGTGATGACATTAGGAGTAACACCACAGGTCTTCATAAATCAAGCAATCAGCTGCATGTTTTTATTTAATTATATTCAGACCTACGGGCCATGCAGAATATAGGAAATTTTTATTTATTAGTCAGCACATACGTACATTCAAGTTGCACAACTCTTCCCAAAAACAGTAAAAGCAATTTTTAACCATCAACATTTGCTAGAACATCAATGTAATTACAATAAAATCAAACTCCCATTATAGTTCACTAGCAGTATCATCTGCAACACTTCAAAGAATTAAGTCATTATTTCCTGAATGGTTCACATAATTAATAAGCCAAAACAACTGTATTGCTTGTGAAAGTGATTTTAAAAGCATATGCCGGTCTTGGAAAGCTTCAGCTTTTCACTCATTTTGTCTGTTGAAATAAAAAAATAGATAAAAAAGAGAGCACAGGTTTGTAGAGAGTTAAGAAAGAAAGAAACTCTTCAGAAACTCTAAAAGAAAGTAATTACTCTGGCTAAAATAAAATGTCCAATATAACTGCTACAAATATAATCCTAATAAGAGTTTAAAAAACTACTCAAACAAGAACACCGCTTCTTGTACTCCTGCCAAGACCACACAACCAGAGTTTCTTGGAATAGAAATAAACATAACTTAATATCTTTCTCTGAACACATTAAAGCTACTACATGAAGCACCCTGTGAGTTCAAGTACTTTGACTTTTTCTGCAAGTTCACAGGACAAAACCCTCCAGGGATGCTAATGTTCAGTCGCCTGTGAGCGGCTGTCACAAATTAAGCTTGATTTTTCTTGGTGCCAAGTGCACCAACCTCTCCTGCGGGGATTCAGTTCACTCGGGCAGGGCTTCCTGTCATCGTCGACACCTGGAGACACGTCAGTGTAGTAGTGGGGACTGGCAAAAATAGCTAAAATGGTCACAGAGGGAACCTCTGCCTTTAGGTTGCAACAACAGCAACCCCTTCCTCTCTGATAAAGCACTTTTCCTAAGATAATCTCCTAGAGTTTTGCAAAGACTTCACTCTATCTCTAAAACAACACAGGAAGGTATTTACCCAAGGTCGATAAGCAAACCGAGAACAAGGAATCCAGACTAGGTCACTTGAGTGCCATTGCACTGCTTTGTCCCTCAATAACTCTTCGACTGAAATTTTTCTTTTAAATACAAGTAGCTAGAAGGACCAGCATGCTACTTACTTCACTTCACAGTTCTGATCCATGTCTGGTACTTGTCTGGAAGTGCAGCGCTCATTACTGTGGTATACACCGTGTTAAAAAAAAGAAAAGAGTGGGTGAGTGACACCCCAAGGGCAAGAAGATTAAGTTATAAAACTTGCAAAGCAGCAGAACAAATTTTAGGGGAAACAAACATTCTGCTGAGGTATAGAAGGGTTAGAAAAAGTAGGAAAGAGACTGATAAAAATGAAGGCTGCTGGCACAAATTTTTAGTATGTTTTCCCCCACTTAGTACAGCAAAGGAACTGCATTTCTACATCCATTTTATCACTGTATTAAAAAATCAATATTGCTAATCTTAGCAGTGACACAGTTATAATCTTCTCCTTTCCAAATTTCCTCACATTTGTAAGACAGGGAGGAAGTCCTGGTATTAACTTTGAAGAAGCCATTGCCAAGCTCTAACGTGAATGACTGATCCAGTGAATATAGTGAGCTCCATATAAAAGCAAATCAAACCAGGATAACCTGCAAAGGTGCAATTTGTGGAACAACGCAAAACAATAACGGTATACTGAAATAAATCTCTCTTAAAATCCAGTAAATGGCACCTCAAAGCTATGTCCCCATTTGCTATTTTTTTCCTTTTTACACATCAAGCAGAGCTACATCACAAACTCCAGAGAAAGCCATTTTCAGTGTTAACACAAATCCAAAGGTTCCAAAAGAGAAAGTCCAGCTGCTCCTCTAAGGAGTCATTTGTTTCACTACTACAAAGGAACTTCCCATTACTAGACTAAGCCTAACAAAGCCTAGTTTCTTGATTAAGAGGCAGAGTGCAGCGGAAGTGAAAACAGTGCCATGTGCAGGAGCAGAAAGCTGGGAAACTGCAAGATATTCAGACAGACGCATAGGAAGATCCTAAGGAAGTTTGTGATTGACTTTGAAGTGGCCTGAGGCATGGTGGGAGGCACCGATTAACATCTCTGAATCTAATACTTACTTGTTTAAGACTGGCTTCACTGACAACACCTGCACAGAAAGTTTGAAGAGTTGTCATTTTGGTAAATTAAGAGGGAATTAAAAGGCTATTTAGAAACAGTAGTATGATAAATTTATGAAAAGGAATAATGTAAAGTCAAGGATTTCTCTTGCTATTTTGTTCGGTTTTTTTTAAACATGAGACCATTTTACAAAAATATTATTAAAAGCCCTCTGAAATGCACAACATTTAAGTTCTCAAAACTCTTAAAAATCAGTCATGTCTAACACTTTATCTACTTGCTGTAATATTTTAAATTGTGCTTGAAATAAGGAACTGCACAAAGATGATAGCGATGGCATTTGCCTCTTGCACTTTCCACTTGGATTGGCAGACTGTTACAAAATGCCTATGCAAGGATGTTCAGAAACATTTTAACAAACTTACCAGTCCTAAGCTCTCCAGAGATGGTGTGCAGTGCATCGTTTTCACCGTGCCTTCCTTGCACAGCTTTTAAATCCCTGACAAAAACGCAACTACACTTCTGCTTTGAAAAAAACCTCAAAGTCAAAGTCACAATGCAGAATTTAAAAGAAATACCTTAAAGAGCGTTTTGAAATTGATGTTCTGCTGTCCAGTAGCATTGAGAGCTTTGATGGCTGCAGTTCTGCAGGAAAACAACGCAGTAACATTAAACACACTGTACTGTTCCAAAAGTTACAAAGCACCAATGTGAAAAATTTCTCACTAAATGCTTGCTTTGGCCTAAAATAATCCAGAGTTGTGTGTGACTGAATCTAGTCTCACATTGCTGAAGCTACTCTGTTACTACACCATTGAGTAGAGACCAACCAGAGAACCTGCCAACAGCTTTTTGCACACTACGCAGCCTAAAGATTGTATGATGTCTGCAAGCACCTTCCTAGTGCCATCAAATACTTTTTCACTGTGCATCTAAATCCTTTAACTTTTACTAAACTTTGCTTTATAAAGAAATTTTTGGTACATGACTTATCCTTGCAATTTCTCATCTTTTTTGCCATTCAGTGCCACGCAGACTTTCCTCTGGCATACGTGAATATTGCTCCTTACTTTATCTGTTCCCTTTTGAGTGGCATTACAGAAACTGAATAAGCTGCCTGCTCAGAAAAGAAAACACCCAAGTCTCTAAGCTTTTTCAAAATACAGGTGTTACCTCACCACAGAGCTCCAAACTGAATTTACCTTCGATCATCAAAAGGAGGAGGGGTAGTCCAATGGTCATAGTTTGTCTCCACACGAAACCACCTACAACACAACATAGAAACATCAAAGCAAACAAAAAGCACATCAGGAGGTAATTAATAAAGGCCAAGAATCAGTGTCTCTGTATTTCCAAAAGGAAAAAAACCTCCCTCAAAAGCCTCTCTCCTGTGTCTGCTGCAAGCCCAAGGCACCCTGTGTTGATACACATAGCAGCCTTTACCATAAACTACTGAACACAAATGAAAAAGGAGCAGCCTCTGAACTCCTGCTGGCACCAGTGACAAAATTACTACCGACTGCAGTAAAAGAAAGATCAGACCTTGAAAGAGAAGATCAGAGAAAAGATTATGGGTATGCATATGATGCAGCCTGCAGCATTTGGTTTGGGGTACACGGAGCCAACAGGCCATCTGGCTGTTGCCAAGCCAGTACTTACTGGCTGACTGTATGCATTAAATGCCTTTTTTCACCACAGGACAGCTATTTAGGATCTCTTTCATACATTAAGCTGCTGATTTCACAAAACTGATAGGAACAGTTGTTTTTGAGCCTTCAACTCTTCTACCACATTGGGTCAAAACTAGTTTGGAATTGCTGAATTTACTGGTGCAATACTTGGCAAACAGACAGGAAAAGCCTCAAGTCTTGTCTCCTTTGGAATCTGGCTAAAAAAAATAAACACATACAGATGCTTTTTCCACCCTTGACCCTCTCTGGACTGCCCCAACCTGACAAGGTGGTGTGATTCCTTCTCAAAGAGAGGCTTTCAAGCTTTCCCTGTCCAGCTGTAAGCATTAGTAAGAGATGCCCTGGATCTCTCAGGAAAGTTGTGTCACTAACCCTACCTATCACTGAGGAGGGAATATGAAAAAACAAAATAAACGATTTTTTTCTACTTACGCTCCACCTAAAGGATCAAGAGGCCAGAGATCTGCTGGCCCTCTTCTATTCCTTGTGATGACCATGCCTTCTTTGGGCGACACACCGCCTACAATATAGTAAACTTCAGCAATGATGGGAATGGCAGCTAGTCTGAGAACAGCTGACTGAAAGTCTTCTGCTCTGCTCAGGGTCTAACGCAAAAAGGAGATCACAGTGAAACAAACATCACAGAGCACAGTCAAACACAAAAATGAGCATTGGGGTGTCTCAAAAAGACGAAAAGCTTTTTTGAAAATGGCAATTGACTGTAAAACGCTACTTGAAAATATTTCTCTGAAAATAGTCTAAACTGACTAGCATATGAACATGAAATACATATGACTAGTAAATGAACTCATTAATCCCAGCTTTGCAAATACTCAAAAACAGTAAATATACATACACACACATATGTACACATATGTATATTGTGAAAAGTGAAAAAAGCTGAAAAATCAGCCATTCAAAAGACAGAGGCATGTCCATACTCTCCAAAACAGTAAATATACATACACACACACATATATGTACACATATGTATATCGTGAAAAGTGAAAGAGCTGAAAAATCTGCCGTTCAAAAGACAGAGGCATGTCCATACTCTCCAAATTCAATCCTCAGCAAAGTCTTTCAATGTGAACAATGGGATAGATGAAAGTGGATGAAAGGGGGGAAAAATGTAAAAATGTTAATTGATACTGCATTGTTTTCCTGCAGAACTCCAGCCATCAAAGCTCTCAATGCTACTGGACAGCAGAAGATCAACTTTGATATGCTCTTTAAGGTATTTCTTTTAAATTCTTTTAAATTCCTTGCCAGTGGTTTAAGAGGATTTAGGTAACAATGGCAAATAAGGCAGAGGCATTGCTTACAGCAAGCCTGGCTTCTCCAGCCACAACCAGGTGACTAACCTAGCGTAAACTGACGGTCACCACAGCCAATGAAGCTACTATTTTCAGGCACAGGGCCACAACCTACTGAAATACATCTTTAAAAATAAACGCTGTTTGTTAAAACCAAGAACAAATATGGAGAACAGGCATCAAACAAAATTGTTCAGAAAGATGGGGAAAGCCCTGGAGAACAATTAACTATTGCTGACAGCAACACTGCAGCTAGTAGTTTCGAGTCACAGCCTCAAGTCACATCCCAAACTCTAAAAATATGAACAACAAAGCCAGCAGCAGACATTCCAGTTCTGCAGGGAGTTTACCTACAAACCTTATCATTTGTGTTTACTGTAATTCAAGAAGCGGAGAAACAGCAGACCTGTTTTATCTTAGTAGTACCCTTACAGTATTCATAAAATGTGCTATACAAAATACCAGTCTAACTCTGTCCGCTCACTGGTGAGCTCTGCATTTTTAATATGGTAACATATCAAATGTAATGTGAATTAACCAGTGGGTCAGATACTAGGCATTTAAGAGTGCAGCTGCCTCAATTTGTTAACTTACAAATCACAGCTGGCTGAAACAGTCTTTGCACAGCTTCTCAAAGACTTTTGGCACTGATTAGAGATTGCCCCCCTAAAGGGCATATATCCCCTCTCTCATATACATCACCGACAATGTGGGGACAATACTAATCTCCTCTTATGAAATGCATTTACTTATCAATTTATTGAATTTTCTGTGAAACTAAACATTGGAACATCAAATTTACTAGGAGTTTGTAGGTACAAATGACATCACTGTGAAATATGAGAAAATAACTCAGTGCACTTACGTCTCGAACAAGCCAGCTGACAGGGTAATTCCGATTCAGAAAAGCAGCTATTGCATTTTCCCACCATCTACCACCCGCTGGGGAAAAAAAAAAAAAAAAGAAAATAAATTACTGTACATGCATGTTACATACACTTTGTGAAATCTATCCTCCTGCCTGCCTTTCATCTCCATGTCCCATTGCTAGCCCTGCAATCTTTCCCTCTACTGCATTACAAAACAGCAGTGCAATAAATTCTTTAATTCTCTAGCTATACCACTATCATAGAAACATCAAATTTAGGCAGCTTCTATCGAACTGACAAAGCACACGCCACCTGAAAGCAGTCAGAGCCTCTGTACCATCCGGAGCCTATCAACACTGTTTAGAACACTGAACGCTGATAGTGCTCCTTTTCTACCGTATTACTTTAGTGATATCTATACATAAAATACACAGGATGTGCTGGCTAACCAGGCTAAAATACCCTGGCGAGCCCTCATTTTACAAAATTTGCCTTTCAAATGCTCAGCCTTCTGTATCATTAGATTTGAAGTACACAGAAAGATAAATCCTCAGTGAAACAGGGCAGTTACCTATCAGCACAAAATGTCAGCATTTCAGGAGAAGGGCTAACAAAGAGCCTAACATCCAGGTGAAACTACAGGTGAAATATAGACAACATAATCCCAACTGAAGCTCAACCACGGCAGTGGATTAACACTCCTGCTTTCCAGAAAGCATCTCAGATCTGTAATGATAGGAGTGATGACTATCTTGGCTTTTTGCTGTCTTCTGAAAGGTACAATATTCCTGCGACCAGTGCCATAAGAGGATGCCGTAAAATGGCAGGGAGTCTGAAGTACAGCGGGCAATAAAGAGGACAGTGTTCAGCACTGTACAGAGAATACACAGCACTTCTCAGACCTTGCCAGTGCCAAAAACTATCGTATTCCTTTTCCTATTGGTAACTGCTAGCTGCTCAGTTTTTAGACTGTTTTTATTCACAGCTGCATGATAAGCAAGGAAGAGTCAAAAGTGACTGTAACAGGGACTAGCACTTTGTAACACATAAAAGGATGGCAGCTCTATTTGTATGATATAATAATCTAAATCTGTCAGCTCAAGTATTAGCATTAACCACCTCATTATTCATCTTACTGAAATATTACAACAGGAAGAATTACACAGAAATCATGAAACAGCTAAAAAAAGAGGTAATGATGCTGTTTCTGTACTATTGGAGAAAATTAGGAGAACTAAGAAAAACAGAAGCTCAAGTTTATAATTATTCATATGCCAAAAACAGAAAAAGCCAACAGAATCAGCATGCTTGTCACTTGACAGACCTTCACCCTAATTTGAAGTCATCCCCCTTTCCAGCTATAGTTCACATGCTCCTTTCCCTAAACTTTTAGTTCAGTTGTACAGTGACACATAAAGTAGCAAGCAGTCAGCAACAACTCATGTACAGGAGCACAGCACGTGTTGAGTGAGTTACTGTTGTCTGAGTTAAAAAGTGACTGAAGTCGAGGCACACGGGTGGACGACAGCACATCAGCTCCTGATGGACAAGAGGGGCCCACCACACGCTCAAGTTTGCAATATGTGATGCCTCTATCGGAATCGGGAGAACAGAAT
>NW_009603333.1:0-21967 GCF_000690535.1 Cariama cristata
CATATCATAAACTCATCCTGACCTGGTTGGTTGGCTACAGGGGGTCTGGAAGAAGATAAGGAGGAAACTTTGTCGGCAGAAGCGGCAAACCATCGAGATAAGGACAACAAATGGCCTGTAGGAGTTCGGAGGCGGAGAACCAAAGAGAAACAGCTGAGCCCCCAGACCACGAATTATCATTGGACCAAGGGGCGCGTGGACAGCGTGTGAAGAGACTGACCATTGGACCGAAAGGTGCTTGAAGGATGCATGGAGAGGGGGTGCATAGATTGTAAGGGTTTAAAAACCTGGGTTTTTAAAACCTGCCTCCGGAGGAAACCAGCTGTCATTCTGCTGTACCATCCAAATTAATTAATTATTTTTCTAAGATCGGAAGTCTGAGACTCTGCTCTGGGAGACCTAGGGTAAAGAGATTTCTTTAACAGTGTATAACAAAGACTATTTTTTGAAAATTTTTTACTGTTACTCTTTTAATCCTGTTTATTACAATTAACCATAAGATAAACTTACCTTAGTCAAGATTTTCTATTTACAGACAAAAATACTTAATGTTATCAAAGGCGTGGATGGGAGGGGAAAACAAAGAAAGACTGAAGTTGTAAGTCAGAATAGTGATGTAAATGACTGAATTTAACAGATTTACTTTAGTTTCAGTTAGTGGTATCAGCACTCAGCTTGTCTGCAAGGGACTGAACAAGCATATATATATCAACTGCTGCAAGACAATTTTAAGGAGGAACTTGTTCATTTGTGGTAAAGCAACAAGGGGAAAAAGACTACAGAAACAGACGAGATTATGTACAGAACCCCATATAATGCTGGCCAAAGAATTTGATGTAATCAGAAAATTTTTTTGCTTCAGAAAGAGTAATTATGGCTTAATGAGCCAGTTTCCACAAAATTACAGTATTCCAACACAAAATGTGTTGCAACTTGAAATAGGATAGCTTGCCAAAGACTAAGCAGCTACCTTAGAAGTTTCCATTATATACTACAAGCTCTCCTTATAACCTATGCCAAAGGTCACAGTCAAACAAGTAAAAATCCCACCAAAAACAAACAGAAAAACCAAAATGTGCGGTCATGCACAAGTACAAATCCTTATTCACAAATACTGCCACTCTTCAAAAAAAAAAAAAAGAAAAAAACACCCCAAAAAAAGCCCAACCAGTCAGAATGTTGAACAGCATACTATAAAGTTAGCTGAAACTCACTAAGAGTTGCATTAGCAGCCAAGCTGAACAAAACAGCATATGCTCAGTCACAAGACACTGATCTTATCACTCTTATTCTGACACAACTTGTGAATCTCCTACAAAGATTTGGCTAGAGACAGAACTAAGAGAACCAAAGAAGGAATGTGGCAAAAGCCATGAAGTCTACGCTTAGTCCAGTTACAGACAGAGAGTTAAACCAACTTGTTGCTTGAAGTATGTTTACTGACTAGCATACTTCAAGAAGTTTTGGAGTGCAAAACAGGTGGTAGACTTCAACTTGCTAAACCTGTGCTTTAGTTTTGCCACTCGTTTTTCTCCTATAATATGAATGGCTGATTTTTTTTTTTTAACTGGAAAAATTAGAGCTAATAGGTCAGTTCAGAGTATGTTACCTCATGATAGCCTCGGCTACATCAAGAACAGGTAAGCTTACAGAGAAAATAACTACCTGATATTTTGTCAATTCCACTTGCAGTAGTTTCACTTTGGTTCTTTCTTGCTCTAATGCAGCATGAAGTGTAGTTACCTAAAAACATACAGAATATGAATTTATAAAATATTCTTAACATCTGTGAGTTTATCAAGTCAATGTTGTTCTCTATTAGTATTGTATTGGAGAAACAGGTAATACATGCTGAGTTCAAGAGTCAGTACTGCTATCATTGTGCATGAACTGAAAGTACAAGTAAAACATTCTTTAATGACTTATTTCCCAGGCAACATTTACTGATATAAAAAAAGCTATAAAGTTAGAAACTCCTCCAGCTTTTGGACTCTGCGTTGATTTATTCCACTTAACTGATGTAGTATTACACAACACAGATAAGTTATTACTTCACCCTCAAAAACCAGTACTGTGTTACATGTAAGACGTTTGGACAAGTCAAGGGCTTAGAACTAACAGTCGCTGTGGATCAAAAACTAAGCATGGATGTCTTGCATGCTCTCTACTACAGTGACTTGCCAACTGACACGTTGTAAGTAATTTGTAGCTCATTTGTGTTTGTAAACTTGAGACTAGAAATCAAAAAACAAAACAACAAAAAACCCAAACCACCTAGGAAAGAAGCATCTTCTGAAGCATCTTTCTGAGCTTCGTAGCTTGAGTTACCAGAGAATGATACTCCTAAGGTGCTGTTCAGGGCAAAATAATTTCAGGCATGCTGAAGTCTGCTGTCTTTCCAGAAATAGTTCTAAGTGAGTCACACTCGAGATCTCTTGTGCAACTTGGTGTAGGTGAACCTGCTTTGGGAGGGAGGTTGGACTAGATGGTCTCCAGAGGTCCCTTATAACTCCGACCACTCTCTGATTTACATAATACATGCCCTCTGACACACACACTGCAGGGCTAAGGATGAAATGTAACATTATTTGCTTCAAATAAGTTTTTTGTTTCAGCTTCCTCCCTCCCCCGCCTCTACCACTGCCTTAAATAAATAGCACCTTTGAAATACCCATGAAATTTTACATTTAGAAATCCTTGCTTACCTGTACAGTCAATTCATTTTTGATAACTTGAGATTCATCAGCCAGTAGGAGTACTTCTGCTTTGTCTTTCACTACAGAGAGAGAAAGATACAGCGTGAGGATCTTTCTAGATTTAGAGGTCTTCATCTGCAATAGCACCATGACATCACTTTATTTCACCATTTTGTTACCTCTAAATTAAACACCAGCTTCACGAAAAGAACAGTAGATGTCAATCAAAACCAAACCATCAGCTACCAGTGTCATTAATAACAGCTTGAAAAATTCTGGAGATTAAACCCCAACCTTGCACTACTTAACTCCACACTCAGCCCTGTAAGCAGCATGGATTGTCCATTGTGAACAAAGTCCATCAGAAAACTGCGTATTGGCAATGGATCAAGATTTGGGATCATACATTTCACATACAAGCTCAGTCTGGTTTTTTCAAGGCTCAGTTCTGCCATGAACTTTCTTCTCCCCAAAATACAGAATACTCAGTCTGTAGAAAAACACAAAATTGCTCGTTTTATAGTACATTATATTCCACAAACAAAGAAAAAAAATATTCAGAACTTCACCTCTTTCCTCTCAAGATGAAAATATTTCATCTTGGCTCAGGCACTGACCTGAAGTAATAAAGTTCCAAGTTAAAATTGCAAAGAACATTTGAACTAGCTTAGACATACTTTGAAGAAAAAAAAAAACTGAGCTCTTTTCTAGCTGAAAATTTATCCCAGAGAAGAAACTACATAAGAGCTAAATTAAGAAATTGAAAACCAAAAGCAATTTTGTAACAAAAGTAGTGTGGCTAGCATCATAGACTCAAACAATTTCATCAAGCAAGATTAGGAATATTAAAGGATAACTATGCATAACAACTATAAAGATACTAGGATATTTACATATATACAAGTGTATATATACACACATTTTTTTCCCCAAACTTTGAGAAACTCTGAATCATAAAGACTCTGAATATTGTTATACAGAAAAAAATTATCACACAGTTGCATATATAATGCTGTGGTTTAGGTATCCCTATTCATTGTGTGGCAAAAGACTTGCTTAGGTGTAGAATGATATTTCCAGCAGATCAAAGCACAGCTTGCAAAGATGCAAGTACCGAACAGTTTTCCTCAAGCGTGTCTAAACAGATACTATGATGAGATCAGTCCAGAACAGATAGCTGTCACTAGCAAAAGAAAGTCTAACTCAAAGAATCATTGTACCTAAAACATAACTGAACAGTTTATATTTCAAAAGAATGTTCTCAACATGCAACTGATTATTTCATTACATAATAACAGAAATGAGTACTGTGTGGTCCACCAAATTCTGTAGCTCACTGGAGTTGCTGCAAATTAATAGCTTAGTTGTTTATAGCTGTTACTGAGTCACGTTATTTTTAAAAATAAGTTGCTTTGAAAGTTCCTTTCATGTTTTAAAAAGAACATTTAAGTTTCCTGATAAAACTCTTACTTACTTTCACGTTGCATCATCTTCAGAAGCTGCGCATTTCTTGCTTTTACTTCTTTATACTTTGCCTGTATTAAAGAGATTGAATTATTACATGTATACCCTACTAAAAAAGTATTCTATAAAGCAAGCATGACTTAGAGTCAGACTTACGAGTTTAAAATTATTACTTCTGCAGAGAATCTAATCATAGAATCACAGAATCATTTAGGTTGAAAAAGACCTTTAAGATTTATCTATGTCTTAATTGAAACACAAAGTTAGGAATACTCAACAGGAAAAGTGGATTAATAACTAAGGGGAAAAAAGAAAAAGCAAGCACAAGGCTTAGAGCAAGTTAAAATAAAGTTATGTCAGTGAATTGATAGTGCAGGAACCACCATCCAGGTCTGCCTGAAGTATATAGGCCTGTTGCATCAAGAGCTTTGTAGTTTCTCCCCTGAAAAATTACAACAATTAATGCATTTTCTAGATACCAAGATAGTATAAATAGTTTGCCATTATTACTTGGCAAGTAGGACAAGACCCCACTGCTCTACAGATTACTTTGTTCAGTAGTTACTACATTACAGTTTCTTTCCTTTTCAACTCTTTAGAGTTCACTACTCAAGAACCTATTTTTGCTGTTTTTTCCAATCTATCTGATACCACCACACTTTCTCCGTAAGTCAGTCTTTTCCTTAATTGGCCACCAATGTCAGTTCTAGCCATTTATCTTAGCTGTAAACTTATTTTTCCGGTCACAAGTCTCTTCATACAGTTTGCTCTTGCAGGCTTTTGAAAAAAATTTAATTTTAGACATACTACTTTTGTAATGCAGACGCTACTATCTTTCCCTGGGAGTATCACACCAGTCCTTGAGAATAATTAACTTACATTTAAGCCAGACCTTTCATGGACACCTAAAACTGTATTAAGTCTCTGGACAAGTTCATAAAATTAAACAGCTGTATCATCATCCATCACCTCACCAGTATCCTTATGCATTGCTTTTATTCTGTCAAATGTGATCAAGTGCTGACAGTGGTAAATATCAATGGTTTTATACTTTAAAATTTCACCTGGGGATTCCAACTTTAGTATACAGTGAAAACAGTTGTTAACAAAGTTCATGTCTTTATTACTACAAATAAAAGTACTTCTTTGAAGCATCAGAAAACTCCCAGTCTGTCAACCTGCTCAGTCCACTGTAAGCAATGAATAAAAATTTTAATAAATAAATAATTCTATGCTGGTTTAATGTATTTTGTTTCAATGCCAGTTCCTCATGGAAATTTCGCCCTTCTGCTCTAAGCACTATCCAGACAATGCTAACATGGACTGAAAACAGGGAGACAGATATTTTCCCTAGCTACTCCAGTATATAGCAATACCATGTAATTATGAATTACCAAATATTTTTTCCCTGGTGTGTTTTAGCATCTGGTGAATCTGATTTCCAATTTCCAATTCTGTATGTAATAGGAAAAGATACAACAAAATACAGGACTCCATTCTTGTTACACTGCAGCTTTAAAGGAACTTCTCTTAAACCTGACAAAGTATTCATTGATTTCTTTAATCACTTCAAATATTGGACTGAATCTACAAAAAATCCCAACAAAATGTATTTCTTAAATGGAAGAACAGCTGAGTAGAATTTAAAAAACAAATAGGTTGGAAAAACCCCCAAAAGTCCAACTTCCTGCTCAAAGCAGAGCTAACTTCCAAGGCAGATCAGATTGCTCAAGATCTTGCCTAGTCTTAGATTTTTTGACCATGAAAAAGCAATACTAGCAAACAAGTAGTGATTGATATTCCAGATATGAAGTTTCTTTCTGGATGCTTTGTCTTGATTCTTTTAATTATTTTTAGATGCTTAACTTACTTGCCAAGAAAGACTGCTTCATGTGGTACTGAAGGAATAATTTGCTCTGTAAGTACCTAATCTGTGTACAGTCTAAAGCATCTCTACACACTGGTCACATTTTAATAAATACTTTGTTTCAAATATATGGTAATGTTAAATTTTGTCTACTATTTGAAGGTATTATCAGCTACATACCTCCCACTGAGTTACTGTATTTTTCAGTCGCTCAATTTCTGCATCTTTCTTTTCAAGCTCAAGCTTTAGTCGTTCTGTTTTTCCATCTTTCAAAACACTCTCCTATAAGCAAGAAAACAATCACTTCTTAATAATTTAGTCATGTGAATTTGATTCTTGGGAAAGGCAACCGATTTGTTTGTTAGAAAAGAGAACTTTTGATCAAAACTAAAGAGGTATATATGAATAGATACCAAAAGGATAAGAAATGTAGTGATAAATATTGGCATTTTCTGTGGAGCAGAAGTTATTTCAATTGTAAGTGTTTCATGTTAAGAAAATCACATCATTTAAATACCTCTTCAGATAGATAAAAATATTACAGTGTTGTAGGTTTTTTAATTCTTTAAGATTATCATGATTTTGATTTGTGCTTTCTTCTACTCAGGTGCTCCCTTCTAATCATTGAATAAGCTCCATTAGGCAAACTTCTTCACTTCAGAATGACTGCTGGTTTACATGCCTGGTTGTGTTCATGAGATGTGCAGTTATCCGTTTCACTGTAACCACTGAGCTGGACTCTCCCTTTCTCTCTCTGAAGCATTCTGTGAACATCGCCTTTCAGCCTGTTGAAAAATCCTTCATCATGCAATGAAGACTGGGAAAAGTTCAGTTCCTGTCAAAGATAAGTACTATAATATAACTTCCTTTACATACAAGTTAATATTGAGCTAGAAATCAACATGTTTAAAAAAATAGGTTAAGTTATGGAAAATCATTACACCTAGATATTGTTTTATGTTGTACATCCTGAGAATCCTGTGACTTCCACCTAGAGAATATGATACCAACTGAAGAGCCTAGAAATTAATTAACAGTTAACATTTAGCTGATGAGATTACACAAAAGCATGAAGTTGGAATTTAATAATTTTGCACTATGACTACACTAATTTATGTTCTATTCTTCCCTCTAAAAGTTTTAGTATTTGTGGACTGCACCAAACATAGTAGCATCAGAGTACTTTCTTACCTAATTTGCTTTTCTTTTTTGTACTAGTTTGTACTTTTTAACATGTTTCTAAATCTGCAAGTTGCATCAAAGACTATCTGCCAGGACTAAGTTCTCAAGATACAAGAACTGCAGACATACATCTCTATTAAATCTACATCTGAAAAATTTTCCAAATGGAAACCAGTCAGTTTCAGAATGTACAACTGATTGTTGCTACACGAAGTGCCAAAATAATTACCCTCTAAATGTAAGAGGTTTTGTTTTTTTTTTTAAAATAAACTAGTCTGATTAATACTTACCTCATGTTTTTTAGCAAGGCTATCTGAAAAGAATAGGAAAAAAAATGACATCAATAAGTTACATAAATCTTGTTCAGCTGACTATTGAAACAAGACATTTTGAAAAGTGTGGGGGGGGAACCCATCTATTTGGTTCCTCAACATTAACTCTCCTCTCAAAGTCACAATAAAAAAAAAGTCATTACTAAAGCATTACAAGCCAATATTATAAACTATGTATTACATCAATCCCTGTATTTGTATCTTCTCCCAGATCTTTCAGACTATTTAATCAAAAGCAGCATCCATATTTGTTTGCTTCAGTCAAAGTGGAGGGCAATGTCTTCAGTACAGACACTTAACAAATCTGTTGATTTGTTTCTTTTTAAGTCTAGGCTTTTACAGCATGTATCTCACCGTATACCTCAATGCCTTCCATGTCTTCCAGACCGCTGTGGTTTCAATCTTTTCCCTCTATTCAGATTACTTGGAAATAATGTGTTTGATAAATATTGTAGATTTATATAAAAACAATCCTTAAAAGAAAAACCTTCAAAAACAAATTACTTTCTTCCTTTTCTAGCATCTACTTTGATTTCTTCACTAAAATTCAGAATCTGCTCTATAGACACAGGTGAAGGAATTTTAAATGTATAAATGATGCATATGATGAGTATATATAAGTTATTTCAATATTTACTCATCTTAATAAAAGCCAGTATCATGAAGACAGACAAACAATGACTTGCTATTATCCAGGAAAGAGAGAAACTCAGTTGCCTGAGGAGTGCAAACTTAGTAAAACAAAAAACCCACTTAGATTTTTAAAAAAAAAAAGTCACATTAAGAGTGTTTGAGTCCACCACCCACCCCAGGGACACTACATGAAATTATGTTTTCCTTAACCTTTTTTTCCTGCTAAACTAGCTCATTATTACATAATGAGCATTTAGCTTATAGACTCACTAGGACACACTAACTGCAACTCATTTAGTGTTGGTTTAAATACAGTATTAATGAACAGAGACAGAAGGGCATTTTGCTGTTAGCATATACACTATGAAAGTTCCAAGTAGAACAGCTCATATGGTATGATAAGGCATACCTATATTACTGTCTGACTGGAAGTCTTTCAGAGACACAGCGAGAGGTTTGTCTTTTCCTTGCTGGTTCTTTTTCTTAGTCACAGACTTTGACTGAGGTGAAGTATTTTCAACGTTTTCATATTCCTAGAAGAATAAAGTCCCACTGGCATAACTTTCAATACCCAAATATTTTTTCCTGAAGCTTTATAAAGAAAAAAACCAGTGACAATGTACTAAAGGAGATTTTAGCCTGAACAGTAATTTGCAGGCTTCAGATTGGTTTAAAGACTGCAAGACATATCAGCAATTAAGCATCAAATCTGTTCTCTGAAATAGAGCACTGCTCTTCACTAAACAGCAAATGAATTATCAGCCTGACTTCCTCAATCACCTGTATCAATTTTTATCCAGAAGTCAGTCAAATGCAGGAAGGCAGAGTGCTACACAATGCAGCTTAGTACTTTCTTTAAAAAGCAGAGGTCTACTGTATCTTCTTTTTATTCTCAAAATATGCTTACTCATCCAGTAGAAGTCAGAGAGCTATTCGTGTGCAGCAATGCTCTACCAATTGACCTTACTCCTATTGAAACCTGACAGCCTGGTACTGATACTCAATGGTCCATTCCAACCTAATAGATTCTGTGATTCTGTATATGATAGCCATTTGAACAAGAGTCCCACCTCCCCACACATCTACATTAAACATTCTTAGCAAGTTATCAGTCCCAGTTGTTAAAAATAAACCTAAACACTAATTAATTAAATATTTAATTAAGGTTAAAAATAATCTTAAATGTTAAATAATCTTAAGAAAAAAATGTTATATAGAAAGCAAAGATGGAAGTGGGGTGCTTTTCTTTCCATAGGAAGAAGATTTGAATATATAGTGTATATTTTAAATTATTCAGAGGTATTTCTCAACAAGTCTATAAATGATGTTATGCTACTATGCTTGAAGATTGTCTTCAGCTTAAAAAAAACTTTTAGTATGTAAGTTAAAATTTATCCTTGGTTTTCAAGAACTATGGTACCCTCCCCCTCAAAAAATGAAGTATTTTATAGAGATATTTGCACAAAAGTGCACAGGCCATTCTTATTTCTCCATGATGCTTAATTATATTTAAGTTCATATATTTTCGTAAGTTTTAACTGGCGCCTGATTTATTGCAAATAAGAAGCACATTCCTGTTAGAAATAAAATTTTCATCTAAGTATACTTTTTCAGAACAATTCTTCAGTGTTCCATAAGAACTACTCAGAAAACAGCATCCTGACCAGCCAAGAAATTCTATACAGCTTATTAGAACTAAAATATTTACACTTAAAACAGAGAACAGATATTAGCAACCATAACTAACACTTTGAGGCCTAAGGAGAATAAGTGGTTTGATTCTCTTACTCTTCAAGTGGGCTGGATTTTTTCTGAGGAAGGTCAGGATCTCTTGTACTCTTTCAGTGCATTTATATGTCAGAAAATTGAAAAAGTAAAACTAATTTTCCACCTGTACAAGCCAATTAAAAAAACTACAGACCACCCAATACTATTACATATGGTTTCTTTCAAATCCAGTATCTCTCTGAACTCATAAGCATCTGAACAGTGTAAGCAAATAATTTACATTTAAAAAATGGTACTTTCAGGAGATTTGATTTTTAATATTCAAGCCTCAAACTTGTACAGTTTTTGCATTAGGATAAATTCTGCAAATACCTTTTTGTGCTCTTCGTATTCCAGTTTGCTTAGCAGCAATGCTTTTTCAAGATCACCTTCAAACATTTCAGATGTCAGCTGAAGAAACAAAATTAACGTATTTCATGTGACTAGTTAAAAAAGGCAGCAGACAAAACCACTAAGACCATACTAAAATTTCAGTTTCAATACACATACCACTACAATTGCCAAAAAGCTAAGTTTCACCAATGTGACATACGGCATTATTAACAGCTAATATACCTTTTTGTACCGTAAGTAACAAAATATCTTGGCTTCAGGAAACTTTGTGATGGATGTAAGCATAGAGTACATTGCACACATCTTTATGTAATACAGTTACCATCTTGATGATTTGTTTACATGAGATTTCTTTAAAATAATTTTTATTTTTAGTCTGAAACATGAAAACCAGAGGCTGTTAAAGGATGAAAAAGGTCATTGAAGACTACCAGAAAGTCTAAGCGCTCATGCACTGCAGTGAAAAGATTAGGTTACACACACTTTATTTTCATCTTAAAAGGAGAGCAGAACTAAGAAAACCTGAATTATTTCAAGATGTTTTCTCTTTCATTTCTGAGAAGAGGAAGTAGGCAAGTCTTCTTGGGCGACGTAAAGAAAATTTGAAGCTTTCTTGGTGTAAGCTATTAAGAAAAAGAACTAGGAACACAACAGGAATGAAGGATGGGATATCTTTTTTCTTGTGTTATAGGAAAATAGGAAAGTGCAGGGAAGTCCAGCTCCTGCTGCATAGAAGGCTGAAGGATTGAATTGAGAAGACCAGTACCAGCAACAGTTCAATGGAGCCAAAAGAAGAGATTTACCTAGAGGATATAGATGCTATAGCTGAGGTAGATAGTGGATAATCTAAATGTATAAACAGCTAATAACCTATGTTACTGTTTACAGCAAAGTTAACCAAGATTAAGTTGTTCTGAATGCCAAACTCAGTTCCTTTGATGTCTACTGTCTTAAGGAATCACTACAATCCCCTCTGTGATGTGCTGCCAAATGAAAGCCTTATTTTTCATCATAGCTCTCTCCTTTTCATGCACTCAACTAAAATATTAATTAGTAAAAATAATTACCTATCATTTTCTTGTTCTTTGAATTTCAAATTGAGGTCCTTTTCATTCATTCCAGAATAAATTACAATAGCTGTTAAAGTGAATACATTACTTAAGTTATCTTAATGTACATTGCTGAAACGGGCTGCCTGACGTACACTAGCGTTTTTGTCTATAGGAACCATGTTCTGGAAAAAAAACATTACAAGTTCTCATATGCTGTACTATGCCTAAAAGTGATTTATTATATGGTGTAAAAGCACACACATTCTTCCTTATTGTTTGTTCAACAATTCCTATGATCAGTCTCACTCAAGAGAAAATTAAAAAAAGTGGCTTCTCATTTTTGCCACAGTAAATGAGCCCTTTTTGCACAGTTATTTTAAACACAGTAAAACAGTGCTCTCAGCATAAGTTGCTACAAGAATTCATGTAGACTTCAGGGTGCTGTCATTCCTAGCTTCACATTTGGCTTGTGGTTCAACCTTGGCATCGACTGATTGCACTGGGACACACTGGCAAGGTTTTTGTAGCAGGGGAGGTGGGGAAGAGCCGTGAACCCACTGCGGCAGCCATGCTGGAGGCACCTCAACACCCCAAAAGGCTGCAGGCACGGAGCAGTGGCTGGCAGGCCCAACTCTCACCAAAGCGCAACAGGTGGAGGGGCCCCCACAAATGGTCCCCCATCTCCTGCATTGCCGGCAGCCTGCAGTGAGGGGACTAGAGAACAAAGAGGGGGGAAGAGGGGTTTTGCAGCAGCCAGGGGTGGGGGTTTTTTCTGAAGAGCTTCTTTTATTTCAGTATCAGAATCAGTAATTAAAGGTTTGATAACTGACAATAAATTAAATTGACTGAAATTCTGCAAAAATCAATGAACTGTTTTTGCCCACAACTGTTGAATCCAATCTGACAATGATAGTTATCTACCAAAAATTAGGCCTTGTAGTCCACTGTACTGAAAAACAACATGAACATGATGAAAAAAGAGAGAATGGGGATTAAAAAAACCCAGACAATTAACATACAAAAATAAGGTAAACTCACAAGAAACATGAACTTAGGATTTTTACCTTTGTGTGTCTGAAAGTGCTAATTTAGCACACAAGGTCTTAAATAATTATCAAGAATTAGCACTACCACAATGTTGTTATAACTATTAAACAATCACACAAAGATTGTATTATGTGATCTCTAGTACAACAGTAACTCTATAATAATTTACTTACCTAGCAGTTGTTCAATTCAGGGCAAGACTGAGTGTTTGAAGCTAGCTACCCAAAGGTCGCTACTTCTAAGCAGCAGCAGAGTTCAGAGCTTTAGACCTGAATATTCTCAAAGCCAGACATCTCCCTCTTAGTTTCCCCAGCACATTCAGTCCTGCTTCTATGCATAGCCTGACTGTCTCAGGATAGCTAGCTATAGGCTCACTACCACTTTGAACCTATCCAAAAATCTAGAAACCACAGGTTCCTTTGTCAAGGTACTGGCAGTGCACAACCAATAGGCAAGCTCTGGAGTACATCTAATAATCATAAGAAATCAAGAACCACGCACAAAGCTCTTACAGTGACTCTTTAAAGCTCTGCTGAAGAAAGACTATACTATTTACAGAATAGCTCTATAATTAAGACAAATGGTGACAATCCTTTAAAAGCAAAGTACCAGGCAGTATGGTAATTTAGAGGGTAAATATGAAAACAGGAGCTCTTCATGAACTGGGAGATTCTCTTTGTGGAGCTGACCTCTATGGAAGCAGGGAGCCACTATTTCTCACCCAGTGCTGAGTATCACCATCCCTTGCAGTATACCACTTAAAATTTACCTCTTCATTATCAATATTGTATTACTGGACAAAGGAAACTATGGAACTAAGGGGTGAGGATTTCATGCCTTCTGAATCTGAGGCATTCAAACTCATGTCTCACTTCTCAGATAAACATGTGCCAGTTGCAACTTGAACCTTCCTGCCAGTTTCTCCAGGTCAGAAGGGACGCTTTTATTAAATCTTATGATACAGTCACCATGATTTTAAGAAAAAACAACACAGAGACAGCACAACAGTTAAAAGCACTAGTTGACATTTGATGCAACCTTGACTAAACAGGTTTTCTGTCAAACAAACCTGTCAAAAAAATTGTCATACATGTGGAATAATGCCATTTTGTTTGGGAATTCTGCATTCTCAAGTCTGCTGAATCAACTTTGTAGCTGGTCCCGTCTTTCCCGTAACAAATAATCAGACTTTTCATAAGCTTCCAACACTTCTCATCTTCATCTCAAAAGAATACCTTATCTCTTCTTCCTACTACAGGAACCTCCTGTTTTAACTACTGTCTCTTGCTAATTTTAAGAGTGGTACTATTGTGGGCTTCGAGATGGTTTAACTGATTCTTCCTTTAACACATAGCACACCAACATAAGCATGGCTCCTCTGTCTTTTCCTTTATGTTTTTTTCTCTGTATCTGCCTCTAATATAACAACTTGTTCTTAAAAAGCTATACATAGACCCTATCAAGTTGATATTACTAAAGTGATGGTAATGACATAATAAGCTGGTACATGAGCAACAGCTGATAATGACTAACACCCTCCACAGGAGGCTTCATTCTTTGTCAGAATTCAAGATTCAATGGGCTGAGAGGAGCAGGACCTCACTGCTAAATGGCTAAGACACTTGACTTATACAGGGTAATTCCTGCATACACATGTGTACCATGCAACATCCCCCAATAAAAGTAAGGCAGGTTTGGTGGGATGGAACAGTGCAGATGCAAATAACCCTGCAGGCATACTTTTGGAACAGTCGTAGTAAGGGAAAGAGAAGAGCTTGGAGTATGAACATCCCAAATTTTATTTCAAGTCCTTTAACAACTAAACTACACAGAAGCTAAACAAGTGCCTGCCCCACCTCCTCTTGGGTTGTTTAGAGAATATAACTGAATGGGCAATGTTTTGAACAAATGTGAGGAAAAACTACCTGCAGCCCTCAGTAACGTATCACTTCTGAGTCCCTGTGCTCTGATCAACTAGACAGATTATTGCTCAGCAGATTTGCTTGTTCAGACCTACTCCAAAGCATATGCTTTTCTTCATCCATTACTATGCTCAAAGCATCAAGCTTCTAATACTTGTACCTTGTGTCTGTAATTAAATTTACCTTAAGATCACAATTCTTTAAATCAGAGTTACCCATGGATTCTTCAAATTATAGTCTCACAGAACATAACAAATAATCATCTAACAGAAGTGACGCACAAACACACACTAACTCGTTACTTCAAAAAAGCAACATTGAATGCATATCCTGAAAGGGAACTGTTATGACAATCTCAGCAACAAGATTACAGACAAGAGAACAGGTTATTACTGAAACTGTTGGTGATCAAATTAAATAGATATAATAAAGCATAGCTGTGGATACTGAAAGCTCATGGTTCTTTGTGTGCTACTGGCCTTTACTTCCTAATTTTTATTTCAGGGTCACAAGTCCTTTACTGCCTTGTTAGTAGGCTACTGCGGAAATCAGTGGGGACTCACAGCCTTTTAGTAATTCTCCTTAAAAACCTAAAAATGCCTATGCCATAATTAAACTTAATTCCTCACCATTTTCACTTGTGTCCCTTTTTCCCCTCATAAGAAAACAAGCTAATTCAATGCCTGCCAGTGCTGTAATACATGGGCAGCATCCTCAAACAGTGAAATAAGAGTTTTAAAATTAATCTTATTGATTATGGATATTTTATTGAGCATGTGATAAATAATAATGTAGTTTTGCTTAAGCCGTAACACATAGGCGGTCAGAAAGAATGTAAGTTTCCAAGAACCCAAGTATGGGGACAGAGACAGGGAAATGTGTATTTGGGTATAGGGTCAAGCTGCTTTAGCTGATACCACTTATCTTAGCTTGATTGGCACCTTCCTGCCTTTATATGGAAGAAGGAGAACATTACCTGTCAACTTGCAGTTTTGTTATGTAGCTGGAGCATACAGCGCAGGCACAGGAATAAGGAGGTGAAGAGTTCAACTGAGAGGAAGACTTTGAGCCTTCACCCCATGACCCTCAAAGAAGACCCCCAGACAACAGTGCGCAGACACAAGTGGGAGGGCATAGATGTAAATAACTTCAAGGAAATCATCTGAATATGTCTAAGACGTCCGAGAAATGGCATGAATATGAATGACTGTCCTAAAGAAATATGTAGAAGTGAGACCAACCAGTGTGCATGCAGGAGGGTCATGGAGGTGATCTCCTGTGCACCCAGCGCTGAAATAAAACTTTGCTTCACAGACTTTGTCCTCTATTAAAAACTACATAGGTGAATGTTTGTCACAAGCATATCCTAACAAGACATGCACTCCATGTTATATACTTGGAGCTATAGCAAACATTTTGATTGTTGTTCTAAGACGGGAATCACAAGTAGCAATTTCTTTTTCCACTCATCAGATTCCAATGAGTTTCTGGGTGAAGATAAAAGTAAGTTTAAAGCAGTTTGAGCAACTTTTTAGCACTTTGAGGTCTAAAACCCAATGCTTTAAATCATTTATGAACCAAAAAAGTTCATTGTAATCTCTATGGTTGCCTCAAAAGGTACTGCATCAGTGTCACATCAATAACCTGAAACAAAGTTTATTTCTTGTTTACAATATCAATACTGCAATCTAACAGTGATCATGCCGGTGTCAACCATTTCACTAAATGGTTAGTGCAGCAAAATAGAAGTTAACATAGGATTTGTTGGAAAAATATTCAAAGTCCACACTGTACCTCCATTCTTTATGCTCAGTCCACTGTGACAACAGAAAGCTGTTCAAAATGTAGCCAAGCTGCAAAACAGCCTATTCTTCAGCCTCAAGAACTGTGACAGCATTTGGTTATTCCTTTCTCCCATGAAAATAGGACAGAGATGTCTTCAGAACTATAACTATCATATGTTACAATTATGGTAACTGCTCTAAAGTTATTTTTAAAATAAAAGAATCCTATAATAACTTCACAGCCTGTATGTCAGTAAGATTGAAATTAATAAGAATTGATTGTTTATAACTAAGTTTACTTTATCTCACCATTTCATCATCCAGAAATTAGACTATAATTTTTATTTTTTACCTGCAATAATTGCTTCATACCACACAGAATGAAAAAACTGCAAGTACTGAATAAAGCCAATCTGTACCTTAAAATGTGATTCTGAAGTTAATTAGCTCTGGAAATTTTCAAAGTTATTATTAGGTCATTACTCTACTGCTAGGACAATCACCTACAAGCCTGGAAAGTTAAAAACTTGGCTGTATTTTGTTTAAGGAGGCACCTATACCAAGCCTTAGCAACACAAAAAATCAAGGTCAGTATCCAAATGTCAAGTCTTTCATCAATACGGCTTTCTATATCATGTCTTAATTAGAAGAAGCAGCAGTTCAATATCATCTTTTTCAGCGAGACAAAAGTCAAAAATTTCTCTGTAAAAGAAAATAACGTCCTCGTAGATGCCAGTATAGAAGTTCAACAGCTTCATGAACTCCAGTTGCTGTCACTTATTAGCAATTTGCCTTGAAAAAGTCTGTGCAAAGTTAAATAGTCTGAAAGGCATCTTCAAGCATAACAAGACAGCTGAATCTATTATCCACAGTGAATGAGTGCAGAGCAGACAATTATTTTAAAAGAATCTAGAAAAACAGTGTACCAAAACATTTCTTTAAGCACCATCTGAAAAAAATGACTAGAACGAATTATTTCCTTGTCCATCTATGCTATTGTCGTCACTCAACCCCAGCCAGAAACGAAACACCACACAGCCACTTGCTCACTCTTCTGCCCTTCCAGTGGAATGGGAAGGAGAATCAAAAAACAGTAAAACTTGTGGGTTGCTATAAGAACAGTTTAGTAACTAAACTAAAATGTAATATGAACCATAACAAAATATAATAATAATTGTAATGAAAAGGAATGTAACAAAAGAATAAAATGCAAGAAAAGACAAACAATGCACAATGCAATTGCTGACTACCTGCTGACCAATGCCTAAACAGTGATCCCCAAGCAGTGATCTGCCCCTCCTGGCGAATTCCTCCAGTTTATATACTGGGCATAACATTCTATGGTACAGAATGTCCCTTTGGCTAGTTCAGATCAGCTGTCCTGGCTGAGCTCCCTCCCACCTTCTTGAGCACCTCCTCATTGGCAGAGGATGGGAAACAAACAGACTTAACTTCAGATAAGCACTACCTACAGACAATTAAAACAGTGTCTTATCAACATTATTCTCACACTAAATCCTAAACATACTGCACCAGCTGCTAAACAGAAAATTAACTCTATCCCAGCTGAAACCTGGACAGTTATTTTGGCTTAAAATAGAGCAGAAGTACTGCAAACAATTAACAACATTCATATAATTTAAAACACCATACAAGAAAATCAATCACTGTACATTCTTCAGTATCAAAAAGGAGTATTTTAAAAGCTGAATTCAAATCAAGAACCAAGGCGACTCTTCCTGACATCACAAGGACAGCAAACTATTGTATTTGTTCAAGGCGAAGATTATTTTACTGTTTTGGATTAAGTGCATTTTGCTGTGATGTTTCTGTTAGTGGTAGCTCTGGCAAGAAGAAACACAGTGAAAACTTCATATTAGCCTTCATACAGGCACAGTCAGTCTTTGCTTTATCTCTGTTGTATTCTTCAAGTGTTAATGAATGCTATTAACAATATTATTACGAAAAAGATGTTGTAACATTAAAGAAACAGAGGTTCTTACACTGACAGGACTACCCTAGTGTGCTAAAGGACAGTCAGCACTCATAATTCAAGTTTCCTTTGTTACCTAGAAAGGAACTAGTTATTTCATGCCTAACAGCCCAGTTGACTATGGCTCCATACTGTATATCTATATATTGCTCCACCAAAACATCCCCAGCTTTGCTCCCACCACAGCATTTCACCATCCTTCCATGGTAGTAGTTCTACTTGTTCAAATGATAAAGATTCCTCTTACCATACTCCAGTAATCCACAGTTCAGCTATGAGGTATGCAAAAAGCAGCATGTGCTGTCTCTAAACTATATTTGACAGAAGATGTGGCCTGAATTTCCACTGAAACCTTTCCTTCTACATGACACTATTTTGTTGCTTCCTTTCCATCAATCTATCCATGAGACTTGACTTCACAGAGTAACATATTTCAGGAAAGCCAAAGATGGCTAAGTACAGTGAGCTGTACCTGCTCATCTCTTTGTCTCCACTCCTGCCAATTTTCTTCCTGAGAGTCCTTCTGAATTGCAGTGTGCAGTTTTTGTTCATGCTGAGATACACAGCCTCCATGTGAGGATTTCTGAGGAATCTTTTTAAAAGCAAGGTTTCTGAGCTGAAAAAAACAGTTATTTTTAACATTAATCAAAATGTTGACAAGTATACAGAAACAGTCTTAATGGACTAACAAAGACATTCAGACACAGGTGCTTTACCTTACTCTGTAGTTTGGGATACTTTTTCATTGGTTTATGTTATGTGGCAGTGGTGCTTCTGATCCACAGTTTTCCATAATTTTACATTATGGTGTGTACCATAAATGATTAAACAAAAATGTAAGTGTATTATTTTGCCAGCTGAAAATACTTTAAACAAATCTGAAGAGATAACTGTGTCCGACAGATTTCATGCTGGATCAGGTATTACAGTGTGCTCAGACCTGACCCAAATTAAATATAATGCCAAAGAAAAGGTAGTATACACAGATTTGGTGTCAGCAAACAGAGGAACTAGAGGTTCAGGTAGAAGAACAACCACATACACAGTCCTTACAGTTTGTCAATCTAAAGTTGGTCACATTTTAAGAACCTGCAATAAGAATTATTTTTAATTGCTGCACCATATGGATACAACAGTGCCATCTTAAAAATATCTCACATAATTATAAAATTTGATAGTGAACAAATAACCTGCAAATTCGGCAGCTCAAAGACGTTCACTGCTCAAGCTTAAACATTAGCTGACACTCTGGTCCTTACTTGGAGTGAAAATAAAGGCACCAATACAATCTACTATCAATTTAAAGACAGGGATTTCCTTAACGTAAAGGCTCCTGGAAGGGAGAAAGAAGCTTTTATCGGATGAAAGACAAAACAAAGAGAAGCAAAGTACACTAACAGTGTTCTCCTTAACATGTGTTTATCAAGCGTCACAACTCCTCCTTAAAATGGCAGCTCACCTGAGCTTAAAGTTAACTTAAAATCAGGCAATAATGCAGATACTTCAGCATAGTTTTCCTTCCTCTCCAAACAGTCCCTTGCCATACCGCCTTTTGCTCTGCTACTGTCTCTCTTGCTGCCTGCACCAGCACTACAACCCCTGCTTCCTTCTTCAGATTACACTGCTGGCAAGAACGCTGGTGCAGACCATTCTGATTTATAATTTCAGTGGAGTATAGACACAGACATTGTACATGCTGGGGTGAAGAAAATGAGTCAGCCCCTACTTGTGTCTCTGCTACCACAAGCATAAGTACCATTTCCATGCAAATGAATTTCTGTAGATATATGCAATGCATATGCATACACAGAATTCTTTTGATGGCCTTAAAAGTTTTGATGGTGTTAAGGCAGTAATAAAGAAACATCAGGGTATGCTTAGTGAAAATTTAATCTTCAGTATAAAGAACAGCATCAAAGCTGAAAAAATAAATCAGTCTACTTAACATCACTGCAACTACTAAAACAAAGTTTAAGTTTAATAGATTCTGACAGAAAAAAAATATGAGTTTGGAGGTTTTGTTTATTTTACATACTAAATTTGACAGGAGATGTTGTTTCAGGCAGAAAGATTATCTCAGATCAGTTGTCAGATACAGCAATCTAGAATTCCAATTCCCAGAATCTTGGAGCAATTCCTTCAGTTTCACGTCTCAATTTTCATTTCATGTGAGGTTTAAGAATCCCAGTATCAGAAAAGTCACCACTGTTCTTCACCCCACAATTCACACACAAAAAGGTCTCTGCATTTAATAGATTAAGGGACTGGAATGATGGATAAATCTGAAAATTACAACTGAGGAAATCAGATTTTAAAGCTTTTCAGACAGGTAGGTAGGTCTAACTATCTCCTAAAAAAGAAAAAAAAAAAGCCTTGAAAGCATCTTTGAATTTCAACATGCTGATGTCCAAGCATGCAACTAGAACTGACTACCTACAAACCTCTGAAAACAAGTTATAACCTATCAATCACTTTTTAGAAAGGTCATTCCTTTCATCAGAAATTAATTATTCAGGTGGTGCTGTCAAAAAAGTAAAACCTAGCAATTTCTTCTCATTAAACATTTTCAACTTGTGCAGTAAGGAGTATCCTACTTTTATATAGAGAATTCTTAACAATGCAAAGAAGAAATGCAGTCTCTGTGACTATGTAGCATTTGTTTCATTAAAAAAACCCAAAACAATTACTTGTCAGGGACAGAAAAAATTCTTTATCAGACAAGAACCTTACTCACTACTGAAAATAAAATCAATTTACCTCAGTGGCCTCACTCTGCTGCTGTTCTTTCTTTTTTCTCCTTTTCTTTCTTTTTTTCTCATTTGCAGATGATCTTCCCCCTGAAGCCTGAGATTTACTGGCACCTCGGCCACTTCTTCCTTTTCCACACTCCGAATCAGTATCACTTTCAACTCGTAGTAAAGCAAACCGAGATGCAGTGGTAGGAACTGAACTGGTTACAGTAGATGCCATTGCCACATCTGAAATTCTAACGAGCTGGCTTCTTTTTAGTTATTAGGTTTCCTAGGAAAGAATGAAGATAGTGTTGACCAATCAATCAATAATTCATATCTGTTCATTGCAGGACTAGTATATATAAAAAACAAAATCAGTATTATTTCTTTATATTTTTACTAAGTTTTATTATCTTAAGTATTTCAACAAGAACTACAAAAGGAAATAATAATCTATAAAACACTAGTTATTTTAGGCTGATACTTTTGTTCCTGAGCGATTATGCTTGATGGAAAAAACAAGTACAAGGCTCTGAAAGAAGTTGGTCTTCATGATCTGGAGAGGGAAAAGGGGGCAGAACTGAAAACAACATTCAGTACAGGAATAGCATAGTGCTCCAAAATTGTTTCAGATGCCATCCCTGGAGCCTGGGTTTGAGGAAGAAAGCAAGTAGACATCAAGCATATGCAGGCTCCAGTTTTGGGTAAGCAGCCTTATTTCTTATTTTACAAGTAGTATCATTTTGTTTGCAAGCCACTGGAGATTCAACAAGCAGTCTTCTCCACAGGAAGGTGAGCCCAGCATTGTGACTGGTACCATGCTCAAACATTAGGCTCATCTGTTCTTACAGCACAATGCAGAGGACATGTTGAGGGAGGCACAACTGGGGAACACACTTATGCCTTCTGTTGCCCCTGTAGCTATAACCAATGTGTACATCCCCACGTCACTATTTCAAAGTAAAAATCATTTATCTAGTGTAAAAGTTAAAATTTTTGGCATAAGAATATTTGGCTAATTGCAATTTTTCCATTCAAAGTGTCATGAATTAAGATAAGATTGCAAGTGATGTTATTTCATCAGTGGTCATGAATTTCTTAGAAAACATCTAGCTATGTTGATGTACTGTGATAGAGGTGTA